>NC_139233.1:51637050-51703988 GCF_977018435.1 Lepisma saccharinum
AGCTTTGTTAGAGACAGAGTAGATGGGTATAAATATTATTTCTTTCAATTATTCACCTCCATATCCATAACAGCTCTGTGAAATTTATTCTTCATATCTAACAATTCCATAACGTTCCATGCTCAGCTCTGTGTCTGTGTGGGATTTGTACAGCAACATAGCTTTGTTAGAGACAGAGTAGATGGGTATAAATATTATCTCATTCAATTCTTCACCTCCATATCCATAACAGCTCTGTGAAATTTATTCTTCACATCTAACAATTCCCATAAGAGTTTCATGCTCAGCAATTCTCTGTGTCTGTGCAGATAGTGATATTAATATTTTATTCCTTCATAACAGTTCCTGTGTCTGTGTGGGATTTGTACAGAGCACAGCTCTGAGATAGGGACTAACAGTTAGGGTATAATTAATTCTTCACATCTATTGAGTGTCTAGATGTTATTTCATCCCTATGCCATGACAGTTTCAACTCTGTATTTGTATGAAATTTAAAACTTGTCTGAAAAGTGGCAATCAATGCCCATTGTTTCTATATAAACGTTTCAACGTACGTTGAATATATTCAATAGATATTAATTAACAGAGCTGTGCTGTACTGATGTTGCTCAGACACATAGGAGCATAGAACTGTTATGAATAAGATTGAAGAATAAAATCATTTCTATATCAATAGTCTACACTTATTATCCCTATCCCTGTGCTACTGTAATTAGGTACAAATCCTTGATATTTGTTAGATGCGATCCTAACTGAGCTGTGCTGATATTATTAGGCACTATGAAAATTCTCACAAAGCTGTACAGGAACAGGTTTCAAATCTCACAGACACAGAGCTGTACAGCTTGGAACTGATTGGGAACAAGGTTTCAAATCTCATAGACACAGAGCCTTGCTGATATTTCTACAACATGGAACTGTTATGGGCAGGAATTGTTAGATGCACTCAATATTCCTATCTATTATAAACACAGAGATGTTATGGATATGGAGGTGAAGAATTGAATGAATCTCTAACAAAGCTATGTTGCTGTACAAATCCCACACAGACACAGAGCTGAGCATGGAACTGTTATAGAATTGTTAGATGAGATTTGTTTGTGAAGAATGAAATAATTTTTAAATTTATACTTAATATCCCTATCTCTAACAGAGCTGTGCTTGCCTCACACAGACACAGAGCTGAGCATGGAACTGTTATGGATTTGTTAGATGAGATTTGTTTGTGAAGAATAAAATAATTTTTAAATGCTCTACATAGACACAGAGCTGAGCATGGAACTGTTATGGAATTACACAGAGATGTTATAGATATGGAATTGAATATTCTGTCTCTAACAGAGCTGTGTTGTTTTGATGTTATTAGGTACAAATCCCCACACAGACACAGGAACTGTTATGAAGGAATGAAATATTAAGATACTTAACAGAGCCTTGCTGAGCATGAAACTGTTATGGGAATTGTTAGATGTGAAGAATAGAGCTGTTATAAAATGTGAAGAATTGAATGAAATAATATTTATACCCATCTACTCTGTCTCTAAAAAAACTAAATCCCCACACAGACACAGAGCTGAGCATGGAACTGTTATGGAATTGTTAGATGAGATTTGTTTGTGAAGAATGAAATAATTTTAAAGTCTATACTTAATATTCCTACAGAGCTGTGCTTGCCTCACACAGACACAGAGCTGAGCATGGAACTGTTATGGAATTGTTAGATGAGATTTGTTTGTGAATTTTTAAATTTATACTTAATATCCCTATCTTTAACAGAGCTGTTATGGATATAGAGGTGAAGAATTGAATCAAATAATATTTATACCCATCTACTCTGTCTCTAACAAAGCTATGTTGCTGTACAAATCCCACACAGACACAGAGCTGAGCATGGAACTGTTATGGAATTACACAGAGATGTTATAGCTCTAACAGAGCTGTGCTGTACTGAAGTTATTAGGTACAAATCCCCACACAGACACAGAGCTGAGCATGGAATTGTTAGATGAGATTTGTTTGTGAAGAATGAAATAATTTCCAATAGATCTATACTCAATATCTAACATCTCTGTGCTGTACTGACACACAGACACAGAGATGTTATGGATATAAATGTGAAGAATTGAATGAAATAATATTTATACCCGTCTACTCTGTCTCTAACAAAGCTATGTTGCTGTACAAATCCCACACAGACACAGAGCTGAGCATGGAACTGTTATAGAATTGCTAGTTGCGAAGAATGAAATAATTTTTAAATCTATACTTATTATCCCTATCTCTAACAGAGCTGTGCTTGCCTCACACAGGCACAGAGCTGAGCATGGAACTGTTATGGAATTGTTAGATGAGATTTGTTTGTGAAGAATGAAATAATTTTTAAATTTATACTTATTATCCCTATCTCTAACAGAGCTGTGCTTGCCTCACACAGGCACAGAGCTGAGCATGGAACTGTTATGGAATTGTTAGATGAGATTTGTTTGTGAAGAATGAAATAATTTTTAAATTTATATAATATACCTATCTCTAACAGAGCTGTGCTGTTTTGCTCTACATAGACACAGAGCTGAGCATGGAACTGTTATGGAATTACACAGAGATGTTATAGATATGGAATTGAATATTCTGTCTCTAACAGAGCTGTGTTGTTTTGATGTTATTAGGTACAAATCCCCACACAGACACAGAGCTGAGCTTGAGAAGAATGAAATCATTTCTAGATGTTTCAATACTCAATATCCCTATCTCTAACAGAGCTGTGCTTGCCTCACACAGACACAGAGCTGAGCATGGAACTGTTATGGAATTGTTAGATGAGATTTGTTTGTGAAGAATGAAATAATTTTTAAATTTATATAATATACCTATCTCTAACAGAGCTGTGCTGTTTTGCTCTACATAGACACAGAGCTGAGCATGGAACTGTTATGGAATTACACAGAGATGTTATAGATATGGAATTGAATATTCTGTCTCTAACAGAGCTGTGTTGTTTTGATGTTATTAGGTACAAATCCCCACACAGACACAGAGCTGAGCTTGAGAAGAATGAAATAATTTCTAGATGTTTCAATACTCAATATCCCTATCTCTAACAGAGCTGTGCTTGCCTCACACAGACACAGAGCTGAGCATGGAACTGTTATGGAATTGTTAGATGAGATTTGTTTGTGAAGAATGAAATAATTTTTAAATTTATATAATATCCCTATCTCTAACAGAGCTGTGCTGAGAAATAAGCCACAAGTGGACCGGAAGTGGACCGGAAGTAGGCAAACCGGAAGTGGACCGGAAGTGAACCGGAAGTGGACCGGAAGTAAATATGTGTGGGTGTAGGTGGGTGTGGGTGGGTGTGGGTGTGTGTGTGTGGGGGGGGTAGCTCTTATGAGCATCTTGGCTTAGTTTTAAGTGTAGCCAAAAAAAATATCAAGAGTTGCATATTTTTAACAAATTTATGGACAACAATCTCACAGAAGTGCCTTTTGTAAGTGTAGGCAAATCAATCTGGGGGGAGGGGGTCATACTTTCCGGAAAATTCCCGAGAGCATTTTTACAAAAATCTTGGATTAGACAGGGTTCCACACTTGAGCAAAAAGCTCATATGGGCATGTTGAGCTAGTTTTAAGTGTAGGCAAATCTGCCTGAGGGGGGTTCATACTTTCCGGTCCTGGTTATAGCATAAATTGAATCCATACGGTTTCAGTAGGTGAAAATGTCCTGTATGGTTTGTTGTGGTTGATCCTAGATTTCAAGAAAGGAGGAGCTTCTGTCCTCTCGGTATCTCTATTATGATCACCACGTATACAGTTCCACCATGTTCTTGGACTGAAGGTGAGTACTGAGGCTGCAGGAAGACTACGTTCCTCTCCAAACTGGGAATTCCTCAAAATCAGCAGGTACTCTGCTAACTTTGCATCGAACTGTAAAGAAGTCCGATGTGGATGTTCATGCAACACCTTAAACATGCCAGTCTTCACTGTGCGTACGTACCTCTCTGCAAGCCCGTTGCTAGGACTGTGGTACGGCGGTATTGTGATGTGTTCAATCCCGAACTGTTGACAAAAGGAACGGAACTTTAGGCTGATAAATGCCGGACCATTATCAGAAACTATTGTTTGTGGAATTCCGAGAGTCGAGCATGACTGAAGAATCCAGCGTATGGTCTCCGGTGTATCTAAGGATGATACTGGCCAGACATCTACCCAGCGACTATAAGCATCCACAAGTAATAGGAACTTTCTCCCAGCCAAGAAGAAATGGTCTACGTGGAGTCTTTGTCCTACAAATCTAGCTTCCGGCCATCTATTATCTGGACCTTTCTTGATCCTGGAACGTGTGGATTGGCATGTTTCACAGGTCTGGATACAATGTTGTATATCCCTTGTCATCGTGGGCCACCATGCTTGTGATCGTAAGGTCTCCATCATTCCCCAGGGTGGTTTGAATGGAAGAGTTCCACAACTTTCGAGCGAAGCGACTGTGGGATGACTAACCTCCCCATCCACCACAGACATCCTGCCTCTAGTGAGAGAAGGTTTCGCCTTTCGTACTAAGGGTAAATATTGGAATCCCTTATCCGTTGATTAAACCTTTTCGGCCAACCCCATTTTACATATATTGCAACTTCGGTTATCACTGGATCAGCATTGGTGTGATCAGCGATCATCTGCAGAGAAATTGGCGCTTTGGTGCCTGTCATACTGTAACACAATGTAGCTTCCTCATCTACTGGGTCTTCTGTGGGACAAGGTAACCTGCTGAGAATGTCTGCACAGGTACACGTGGCATAATCGGGCGCCGCAACCGTATGGAGATGCATCGCATATCAGCACAATAGGTTTATTTGGATCGAATGGTATTGTGGGTTGCGCTTTTCGTAGTTCTCCAGAATGTTCCTAAATTCTTTGGATGTTTCCGTAGTCCATTTCCACGAAACATCTTTCTTCAAGAGAGAGGTAAGATGTGATATCTTTGAAGCGAGATTGTGTATGAATTTTCGATGGAAGTTTAACATGCCAATAAAGGACCTCAACTGTGAGATGTCCGACGGTTCTGGACAGTCCAATATTGCTTCTAAATTCTTACGGGAAGGACTAATGCCTTTCGAAGATATGCAATATCACAAGTATTCGACTTCCGGTGATAGAAAGGTACATTTGTTGAAGTTGGACTTCACATTATGTTGCTGAAGTTTAGAGAGGACTAGAAGTGTCCTTTCATAGCATTGTGTCAATGTATCTCCACCTACGATAACGTCATCAAAGTAAAATGAGACGCCTGGTGTGTCTCCCAAGATTTTAGCCAGCGTCATTTGAAAAATATCGCCACTAATTGTGATCCCGAAGCACAACCCTTTTATCTTATAGAGTCCCAAATGTGTGTTCACTACAATTATAATTTGTGACTTTTCTGACAAGAGAAGTTGGCAATAAGCCATTTGAAGTTCCACTACGGAGAAATGCTGGCAATTCTTCAATTTAGCAAATATATCATCAGTTTTGCTAATCTTGAACTTCATATTTTCTGTCATCTTGTTGACAGTTGAAGAAAAATCGACACAAAGCCTCAAAGACCCATCTTTCTTGGTGACTGCCACAAGAGGAGATGCCCAAGCAGAGTAGATGATAGCCTCCCAGAGGCCTTGTTGTACTAGTTTCTTAATTTCGACTTCCACTTGTGCCCGCAAACCGTAAAGTGTATCATAGGCTTTCCGGAAAATCGGTACAGCATCTCTTCTCAAAGGTATGTCAATTATGTACGGTTCAATTGGTTTCGATAGATCACCATCGAAGACCGAAAAAAAATTATGTTTTATTTTCACCCGTAAATACTGTGGTTGGTCATTTCCCGTAGGGACAACTAGCATAGAACTAGTCTGCTGTGAATGTAACAGTAATGTTCTCCAATCCGGCGTAACGACATCTAACCATGAACGACCTATGAGTGGATAGGTGAGAAGATCCTTGCATAAAATAACGGGAAGTGAGTAAGTCGATCCAGAGTGTGTAAGTTCCAGTTCAGCCTGACCTTGCACTGAAAGAGCATGTTTCCCTACGCCATATATTTTTATAGAGGAATAGTTAATATTAGTCGTTGGAAACCAATTCCTGAATGAATCCGCTTGGAACAGAGTTACAGCAGATCCTGTATCAAGCTCACATTGAATAAACTTGCCGTTAATAAGTAAATCCTTTAACATTGGATTCTTTGATAAAGGGTAATTGGACGTAGGTGACCCGATGATGCGAGAGTCACAACTGCATGAAACGACACTAGGTATCCATGCTGTTTGCTCGCCAGGTGAAGTATGAGAAATTGACATCTTCAAATTTTCGATTTCAGTAGTTTGTCCTACGTTATTATTACTATTGGACTTCTGTTTAAGCTTCTCTCTCTTCCTACACCGCTTTTGCAAGTGACCACGTTTCCTACAGAATGAACAAACAGAATCCTTGGCTGGACAGTTGACTTTAGAATCATGTTTGTATGTACAGTTAGGACAGCTGTAAGCAGTATATTTAATTCCGTGAATCGTTGGATAAGACGAACTATAAGTATGTTGTTTCGTATGTTTGTCCCCTTGCACTGTTATTTTTGGAAATTGGGTTGAGGTGCGTGAAACTGCTGACTCTTGTTTTACATTTTCTGATCGTATTAACAATCGGGTTTCTTTCTCTAACATTTCATTCTGTAATGTCAGTTCCTGACATCGCTGAAAGATTAGTGACTGTACTGAAAGCAACTTTCTTCTAGTAACTTCAGATCGTATGCCCAATACTATCTGTTCAACTAAAGCTTCGTCCAGATAATTACCGTAGTTACATTTTATGGCTTGTTGCTTCAGCCTTATGAAATAAGCAGAAACGGATTCACCTTCCTCTTGCACACAACGTCAAAACTTATATCGTTCAACAAACTTATTAGTTACAGGTTTGTAGTGTGACAAAAGACTGACTATCCTTTATACGAGAATAGGACAGATTATGTACAAGGTCTGGTGCGACTACATTTTTCAAGACTATAAATGCCTTTACACCTATAAACGCGATGAGTATAGGAACTCTCTGATCATCGCTGAACTTTTGAATGATACACAACTGTTTGAAACGTAAGAGATAATCTTCAATGTCCTCTGAATCTTCGTCGAAAGCGTTAAATATCATGTTTGTGTACATATTTATTACTGTAAATCCAAACGTTTAACCTAACAACTATGAAAAGTGAGTTTTCACTTATAATTATACTTGATCTGCATCGGATCTCAATGTATCTATGAACGCGACAAAGCCCTTGTACGTTTCATGTTTATAACTTGTTTCCACGTTAGAAGAAATCTTGATATATATATTTACATCACACTATTTCTTTTTTATATAAAACAAACAATGTAGACGGTTAATCCTTACCGTGTTATGTCAAATTGCGTCAAAGCAACAGGTTTATGATTGCTACAACAGCTTGTTGTACGAATGAGAACAGTCAGTTCGGGATGGAAAAAAACTTACGGAAATGTAAGGTTCTTGCAAATCCTGCAACCCATGAAGAGAAAAGTTCCTTTTATACCGACTGCGCCATAATGTTGTGCGATGGAAAACACATATATTAACAAGATTAACTGAATTTATTAAGAAACTCACAAAACAACGTAACACTACAGCGCCTTGAATAACGTAGTGTGGAAAACGGCACAGTTCTGCGCGCTCTGGCTGGTTCCACTCGCTGCAACGTCTGATTCTTTTACATGAAGTATTTCTATGAATGTCATAATTGCTATGATATTTGGTACAGTGGTCGCGAAGATATTAACGAACATTCTAGACAGTCGACCACGTCCTGTTATCGTCATACTTTCGTTAATAATACGGGAGAAAAAATACGCGTGGAATGCTCTTGGCAACTAAATTTTTGTGTATAAATTAGGTTCATTATTATTATCATCATCATTTCTTTTAAAGATATACACACTGAAGCATTTGTATTTTGGATATTTACTGTATCTTGTCTTCCGCTTTAAACTAATCGCGGCGATGATGTTAATTATGATTCCATGAAACAACAAGGGGAACCCCACAAAACTTTCTTAGTGCCATCGACATGAGTGTAAGGAAACTTTCAAGCCAATGGGACAAGCGACACGGGATGTTCACACTGTCAAACAAGTGACACACACTTCCAGACTGTAAAATAGCATTCATTGCACATGAGGGTCCAAACAGCAAACACACGTTCATATAGCGTATTCGCGTGCTACTTGTTAGTTCGGTCGGAAAACTCCTTAAAGGAAGGGTGCTGAGACCGAAGCGACGCGCTACAGGGGGAGTTCCCCACTAAGTGACAAGCGACATGGTGCCTTCAGTCTATTGGCAAGCGTTCGCTGCTAATTGTGCGAACAAGAGATAGGCGACACGAAAAACCGCACATTACAACAAAAGATCTAGGCGACACGATAAGTCACACGTGCCGCTTTGACGCTTGTGCGTCGCTCAAACTGGGCCATTTCCTCAATAGCTTGCAACATGTTGCCGTGGTTTGTTGTTCGCGCATGCGCGATGCAATGAGTGTCTTGCTTTAGGGAGATTGCGCACCAAAGCGACAATGGGCACGCGATACTTATCGCTTGAGGATTTCACCAACCGAACGCTGGCCTGTGCTTCCCGTCATGCCGCTACGATGTGAAATGTTACTCTTGATTGGCTCGTTTCCAATCAACATGTGTCGCTTCGGTGTGAAAGTTGCCTTGGACCGAAGGACCCGTGTCGCTTTTGTGTGAAATCCTCGTATTGTTTGTCGCGTGTCGCTTTGGTGTAAAATCTCCTTGAGGAAACGGTGCAGTCAGAGCTTGTGTCCCTACGGTTCGAAAGGCTACATTGATTACGGACTGCTCGCTTCCAAGCGACACTTGTGTTTTGCCGCCTCGGTATGAAATATCTCTCAGGATACTATTTATATTCTAATAACATAGAAAAATAAAACTCTAGTACACAATCCAACACCTGACGTCCGGAATCACTTTGCGATGTTTCTTCTTGTGTTGCTATTTATTTATTTATTTTATTTTACTTTTCTTTCCAAATTAATGTCATTTCGTGACTGCAAATCACTCCACAAATATAACTGTTTCCATCAATTCACGTACCGCCTTTCAAGACAAACAAATCTACATAATATATTCCCAAATCTAACAAAGCCGCATTACTTTCATAAGAAAATTAGCACCGACATTGATCGCACTGCCATCTATGTTTCTCATCCGTCTGGGGAACCACTTTCTTGGGTCGTTTTCCACACTACGTTATTCAAGGCGCTGTAGTAACACCACAGGTAACACTTTACATTATAACGAAACTACATTCACCATTCCAGGTTCTGTTTGTACAGACTCATGTCTAGCAACAGTAGCTTGTTTCTTCCTCTAGGAGGCAGCACTACATTTATTTTATCTATGGCTTTAACATTGACACTTTCATGTTGATTCTAGCGCCTCCAAACGGTGACTAGTTCAAACACAAGAAAATCGCCCTTTTATATATAAGGCGATTTACGGTTGAAGGTGCACGACAGAAATAATAAAATCAAAGACATTGTACATGTTGAGGCGTTAATAGTATATTAAACTGGAAGTTTCAAACTTTTCAAAGATGGCCGATGCACGCTATTGAGAAAACTGTTCATGAATATTGGTATCACAGACAATTACGAAATGTTTCTTGCTTGTAGCTTGTCACTTGTCGATTGTCAATTCGGTCTGAGAGCTACCAGAGCTATCTGAATGGATGGTAGAGTGGGATGCATAAATATTACCAAGCAAATTGTCCACATCACCATACTTATTCTCTTTGTCTTAAGCAATGAGAGCTTCAAGAATTGAAACAAAATCCCAAACAAGCTGCTGGCAACCACAACAACACACTTTTAAAAATACATTCCTAAAATGCAAGAGAAAATATGAAAATCATCATGAACAATTTGTATTGTTGAAGCTTGTGACACGTTTTTGCGTATCGCCTCAGTCTCATCAAAGAGAACTATCAAACAAAGATATAATCTATGGTTTATATCTAGTATTAACTCAATTTGTTACACAGCGCAATACTTCAAGTGACCAAGGAATACGAAGGTTTCTAAACAAAATGCAATTTTGCGTGTCCTTGCCAAACATGCGTTGCACCCACGTTCAATCCTTTCATTAGTCTTTAATTTCTCAGTAACCAATTACTTGAGTTAATTGTGATACTTGTGCAAGCAATCACTCATCCTTTTACAACGTTGCGATCGACCAAGAATTTAACTGTTTCTTACTCGTTACATTTCTGAAGGTTAATAAAATCGTACAAATTAATTTTTGTTTTGTTGTCTTTCTTTTATTTCAATAGTCTGGCGCAACGAAGTACTGTAGATGACTATTGGTGCGTAACGATACATTAATAATATAGAACAATGGTGAACGACCTGCGTCACTCATACGTAACTCAGCCTTTTAACATCAACAATGCACAGGAAGGCCAAGAGTGGTCGTTAATTCCAAATGTTTCAACAACTATTAATAAACAACGTCACCATTTCAACTTGAGTATACATCGCCCATTCAACACGGTGATTAAAGCTCATAACGTGAATCCCGCACGCTAATTATACCCCAGTACCTAAATTACATTAAATGTTACTATTACGGCAATTGGCGCTCTTAAACACCCTGTACATTCATTGCACGCCTTTCTTATTTAGTTTTAGTTTTGGTGTCCAAAGGGGAAGAAGACTTTTCTTCGCAATCAATTAAATCCACAACGAATAAAACTGTCTGTCTTAACTTTACAATTGCTGCGACAGTTGAAAGGTAACGCATGCGCGAAAACTAGTTCTACAAATTCCAATGTTACGTTTGTTCCGCTTACGTACTTATATTACTTCACTTTCACTCAATGTTCCAAGAACAAAATTACTTGCCGCTCACTGTATGTACATACCTTAATTTTTCTGAGGGGTTGGTAATATTGGGTAGGATGTAGTCCTTTGTCGCAACCTACACTTCTTCTTCTTCTGCGACAATCACTAAGCCGTTCCTTGACATGACGGGTCTTGGATTGAAAACCATCATCAAATTGAAAAGGCGCAATTTCCTCTTCAACCCTCGTAACCTCTTCCGTTTTGGTTACCTTTGTTGACTAGACGAATACTCAAATTTCTCGCCGCTCCTATTCTAGCCGGTCGTCTTCTTTCTTCACCAAAAGCATGCCCAACTTGTCCGCACATAAGTTCACAGTCAAAACTCGTATGGAGTCAAATCGTTCATACCCAACTCACTGTATCACTTCTTCCTTTTTGGATCGTTGATTGGTTGTTTCGTGATACTAAGACAACTGACGCTGTTCCAACCCAAGCAGACACGTATCCATTTTGTTCTTAAAATCCTGTTATTGCTTAAGTAGTATTTGACAAATTACAAGACTGTTCTTAAATACAAAATATTAGTGTAGGATCAATGTTGTGGGGTTGGCATAAAATGTTTGAAATCGAGAATGGTAAATTTTCGAAGCGGCTAGTAAATCTATATCTGTAAGGAACACATTTTTTGTATAACATGTCCTTTTATTTCAGAAAGATGTTTATTTATTTAATTATTTAAGCAATTTAACTCAACAGCTGTACCCAATTATGGAGTTCATTATGCAATAATTAAGACATTGGAGCACAAATCAATGTAATATACATAAACAGAAACATTCATTTAGCGAACGTATCAGTCACAAGTTCTATTGTATTTTATGCATTATAGTATTGTCAGTTTCAATTTCATTGTTGAAGTGGGTGATAATAGGTCTACGCTGTTTTTACTTTTCAAAATATCGTAAAATGCTATAATACATGTTCCAAATTGGCGGTATTGCCAGTGCGTTTGTTCTACTGCATCGGAGGCTGAACAGTTGCTTTCTCGGTCGTAACTTATTTAAGGTGAAGTAGCTGTGACAGAGCGAAAGGAGCTTCGGGTTCGATGTGATTATTTAGAATTTTATGGAGTTGGTGCATGACTTCTGTTGTGACGTGATGCTAAGTTAAAATATTTAAGAATGCTTTCACGGGATTCCGTTTGAGGGTAACTGCCATCTAATTTGTATTTTACGTGTCTCAAGAATTTAATTTGAATTTGTTTTAGTTTATATATGTTACATTAATTTTGTACATTCAGAATGTGTTATCGGATGAGGGGAAAGCATTTGTTTACCTGAAGCTTCTTATTTGTTCATAATTACCTGGCCAAGAGCACCATTATTTCAGGCCGAAGGGAGCGGGAACAAGAAAATCATTTTCCCCAAAAACACTGCTTCATTTTTAAAGATATGGCGTTCCTGTCACATTATCTGTCACAGTCTTACCTATAATTATCAGTCCCTTATAATAAAAGCAATTTACTCCGACTGAAGTAAAATAAAATTATATACATAATTTTAGCTTGATATTCAATTTCCATGAGAAGCAACAGCCTTCCGAACGACCATGTCGGTTGTCACATAAAATATGTGTTGTCTGTGAATCTAATATCAGATTAAATTTGTAGGTTACAAAATTTTTGATGTGGAAATTTCTGTCGTGTGATTGTTCTGTTATCTTTCCAGGCCGACGACGTTGTGTTGGGGAAGTATTTGCAAAGAACCTTATATTTCTCTTCTCCACGATTTTGCTTCAGAATTTTCGATTTAGCGTTCCTCCTAATTCGCCCAAACCATCGACGGAAGTTCAAGATGGACTAGCAATTCACCCCAAACCATATGATGCTTTCGTTGAAACCAGATTTCCAGACAAGGAGAAGAATTAGAAGACCAGCTCATAAAAATATCACAAATACAGATAAAATAAATATAATAAATCTTACTGTGGATTTTTTCTTATTCTGTTCAGTCGCACTCGCACTATTTACTGTCGGATTAATAACACTGGTCTACATATGAAATTATCTTTTCTGCTGACTTAGATATTTTTAACTGATTCTATATAATTTGATGTTGCTGATTCCAAATATGTAGTCAGAAAAAGTGCATCACGTCACAATTTTTCACAAATCACATTTGAAAATTTTCACAATATTATAATACTGGGCTAAACTGCAACAATTTTCCATATAGATATCTGCATATAATGAAATTTCTTTTTCTGCTGACTTAGATATTTTAACTGATTCTATATAATTTGAGGTCGCTGATTCCAAATATGTAGTCAGAAAAAGTGTATCACGTCACAATTTTTCACAAATCACATTTGAAAATTTTCACAATATTATATTATTGGGCTAAACTCCAACAATTTTCCATATAGATATCTGCACGTAATGAAATTTCTTTTTCTGCTGACTTAGATATTTTAACTGATTCTATATAATTTGAGGTCGCTGATTCCAAATATGTAGTCAGAAAAAGTGTATCACGTCACAATTTTTCACAAATCACATTTGAAAATTTTCACAATATTATATTATTGGGCTAAACTCCAACAATTTTCCATATAGATATCTGCACATAATGAAATTTCTTTTTCTGCTGACTTAAATATTTTAACTGATTCTATATAATTTGAGGTCGCTGATTCCAAATATGTAGTCAGAAAATGTGTATCACGTCACAATTTTTCACAAATCACATTTGAAAATTTTCACAATATTATATTATTGGGCTAAACTCCAACAATTTTCCATATAGATATCTGCACATAATGAAATTTCTTTTTCTGCTGACTTAGATATTTTAACTGATTCTATATAATTTGAGGTCGCTGAATCCAAATATGTAGTCAGAAAAAGTGTATTACGTCTCAATTTTTCACAAATCACATTTGAAAATTTTCACAATATTATATTACTGGGCTAAACTCCAACAATTTTCCATATAGATATCCGCACATAATGAAATTATGGGACTATACATAGGTGGCGTAGCTGATAACAGGTATTAAGTTGCATTGTTTCACAAGTCACATTTCAAAATTTTCAGAAAATTATATCCAGCTACATTCCAACAGCACTTGCAAAGAGAATGCGACGTAGTCAGATGTCCATGCAGAGTATCACGTCACGTTGTTTAACAAACATACGTTTCTATTTTCTCAATATGAAGTTCTTAATGGACAAAAAGTTTAGGCAATTCCGGCAAATTGATCAATTTGTTTCACGAGAACATACAGTCAACACCTGATGCCTGTACTTATGCTAAACTTAACATACACCAGAGAATAGCACAACATGCATACCTACTTATGCAAAAATTTTCGTTTCTTTGATTTTCTGGAGTAGGTGGCCTCAGGAACGTCACACTGCAAGCACCATCATGTTTTCATTCCATCTCCCCTGATATCGGTGCTCCGTGGTTTTGGTGGAAGCGTTCGCCCTGTTCTTCACTTACGGCACCAAGATTGGACGGAAATACATCTAAGTGGCTGTGCAGGAAGTGAAGCTTGACACTCATATTTACTCCTAACTTTTGAAACGTCACCAACAAATTTTCAACTAGAACCTCGTAGTTGTGCGCCCTGAAGTTTCCAAGAAAGTTTGTAATGACATCAGAAAAGGCACACCATGCATCTTTCTCTGTACGGTTCATTGTTTGTAAGAATTCTTCATCTTTCATTAGCATCCTTATCTGAGGACCATCAAAAATAAATGCTTTTACTTTCTCATGCGTCAATGCAGGAAATTTTGAGCAAATGTATTTAAAGCAAGCCCCATTCTTATCCAGAGCTTTTACATACTGCTTCATTCATCCCAACTTATTGTGCAGTGGAGGAAGTAACACTTCCTTAGGATCAACAAGCGGCTTGTTCTGGATGTTTTTCGCCCCGACTTCAAAGCTTTTCATGGCTGGCTACAGTCTTCGCACCCAATGTTCGTTCCTTGCTCGACTGTCCCATAAACACAAAAAGCATGGATATTTCGTGAAACCTGCTTGTTGACCAAGTAACATTGAAATGACCTTGAGATCTCCGCACACAAGCCAACTGTCATTTGCATACGTTATCTTTCGAAGCAGTTCTTTCAATGTTTCGTAGCTTTCCTTCAAATGTACGGAGTGGCCAACAGGAATGGATGCTAACTTATTGCCATTATCTAGCAACACACACTTCAAACTCCTCTTCGAGCTGTCAATAAAAAGCCTCCATTCTTCTGTATTCTACGTACATCCCATAGCTTCAAATAGTTCCTTCACATCTGTACAGTGGGATCCATGAGTATTACCCTGCAAATTGTCCATGACTATTTTCATTAATTTTTCTCTTACATCCTATGTGTTTTTAAGCAATGGATTTTTATGTATGCTGGTTCAGAAGTTGTCAACAGCTTGTTTTGAGTTTTCTTTTAATTCTTGAAGCTCTTATTGGATCAAATAAGATGTACGAACATGGTGATGGACAATTTGCACGGTAATACTCATGGATCCCACTGTACAATAGACAAGTTCTTCGTCCCTTTGAAAATATCTTAATAGACCTCTCTGTACCGATACATGAAGGTTGTTCCAGACGCTAACATATTTCTTTCCTTTAGTCTACACAGGTCCTGCATACTTTATGCGGTGCCCATGATTTATCTTGGTCAGCCAATTTAATTCCGAAATATGCACTATATGCTTTCCTTACAAAGTCAGTAATATTTGTCCTTTATTTTGGGGTTAACAATGTTCAAATAACTGATTGAAATAATATTCATTATACTATTCCATGTGCTGCCATCTTGTGACCTCTTTACGGACTACGTTGTTTCATTGCTCTAAATATACATCCCTAATATTAGATAATTTTCTATTTTCCTCCGAAACCTGACGTGATAGAAAAAACGGATTTCAGTTTTGGATTTACCACCCTCGAATTACTAAAGAACAACCATCAGCCTCCAGTCAGCAAAATGGACGTAGACCAGTGTAATATTAGAGTTTGGACTCCAATTAAAAAGTAACCAGTACACCTACATAAAAACGAGTTACATCAAAATTTAGTTTATTCAATTCTGCGTTAATCTATGCTAACAATTTTTTTCGAGTATGCCTTGTATTTTTTATCGTCGTGAGAACAAAAAAGTGTCGTTTTTTTAGTTTTGCAAAGGATCGCTCTCTTTGAAATTCTATAAATATAAAACGTGTTGTACAATCATGATGAAATTTTAGTATGGTGCAGGCAGAAATGTTTTAAACACAATTCTAAATTTTCAGGTTTTAAAAGTTTGTCAAAAAAACAATCTTATTAATTTTGCGAAACAGCTTTTTCTTAGTATTGGATAGTCCTATAAATACAGTATTGGTCTTGTTTTGAAGCTCTTCGCATCTGTTTTTATAATCCATTACCATTGTCAATTCACATTGCGAAACCGATTCTGTACAGATTTTTATTCAACGGAGTAAAGATGTACGTGGAAACTGCATGCTGTCTCTGTGAGTTAGAACAATTCATACGAATATAATATGTAGGAGTAAAGAGCATAACATATTATTATTGAACCATTTGCATGTTCTTAATATTTATCAATTTGTCCGCGTGGGCAGAGGAATTTTTAGGTGGCGCTGCTCACCCTCACCCACCCCTGGCAACGCCCCTATTATATTAGCACTATTCTACTTTGTATATAAACACGAACCAACCTACCCTGTGTGGCCTAGAGAGTAGCTTATCACGAACAAGGAAATTAGGAGTCTTGGGTTCAAATCCCGAGAAGGGAATAGATGTTAATTGTTTTATTGCACAATTACCATAATTTACCCTATCATCAAAATTAACCTGACAGTATAATTTTAAATTTTCTGCGTAAGGGAGAAAAACGATAATTTATTGTCGTTACTCGCATCTATCGTGCCAGGTCCGGAAAATGTTAAAAAACACAACAAAACGCTTGAATTTGTATTTCCTTATTTTACACAGTTGTTCTGCTAGTTTCGGTTAATTGGTTAATCGAGACAACGAGGGTGAAGATTTAAATTAAATCGATAAGTATTAAAGAACAAAACAAAAAAAAAAAAAAAACGCTCTGGCCGAGACTCGAACTTTTATCGTTCGGTGATTAGTTGAACAATCAATGCGCTTGGCCACCGAGAAGGCACAAAACACTTCAGCCATCAATGATATTACATTAGACAGAGTATATGCACAGAAACTTGGTCTGGACGGTTGGGAGGGCGAGTCCTAGGTGTCCCACAGGGAATAATATCCGGGACCTATTGATTACAAGACTACAGAATCGTAACAATAGTGTTTTAACAACGATGAGTTGCATTATTATTTGCACGTATAAGTATTAATAAAAACTATTCAGTGAAGAAGTAAGTAGTAGGGGAGAGAATATTAGTGTAGGAGCATATGTAAAATTTAACAGAGAGAGAGAGAGATATAGAGGCGGGTCTAGAACTTTTTTCGGGCGAGCTATAGAATATGCTGTAAGCATATGAGATGTAACACTTGAATTAATATAATGTGCATTTTTTTCGACATTTTAAAACAGCCTAAATATATATATGTGCGGTGTGTGTGTGTGTGTGTGTGTGTGTGTGTGTGTGTGTGTGTGTGTGTGTGTGTGTGTGTGTGTGTGTGTGTGTGTGTGTGTGTGTGTAGCCTATTCATATCAAGAAAACTACAAGAGTTCGTTTTCTTTAGTTTCATTTTCTGGCCAGATAAACTAGACCTTCAAAGTGAAATCCGAACTGTATAATGTAACTCCACCAGGAAACGAACCAAGGACCCTGTGATCATGGGCGTTTTTAAGGGGGAGAGTTCAACGGGTCCAAACCCCCTCATTCGGTTCAGTAAATTTATCCAGATTACCTGTTTTATCCCTTATGCGCAGCGACTTGGTCATAAAAATTTCTTCACACTTATTTACTCTTCTAAATTAGAGGCGTGCAGGATGGAATACGAACGGGAAAGAAATTAATTCCGGGAATTTCTCTGGATGAAATATGTTCAAAAAATTCCTGACATTTCACCAATTCTAGAACATTACATGTAATTTCTACCCGAAGCAGCTTTTTTTTTTTTAACTTGTAGCACTAATATTAAAATTTCATTAGGAGTTCCTGATTCATATGGTTGGCTGAATTTTAAGAATAAGCATGGTTTAAGTTCGAATTTCCTGACTTTTTTATAATCTAGAAAGTTGATAGATAATTTTCCAAAGTCCGGATCGGCACGATAAATTTTCTCTCAGATTTCTTTCCATTGAAGATATACAGTAGTTGCATTAGTTATTAGGTTCTAATCTCTCTACGGTGGGTGTGGATTTAGAAAAAAAGTGGTTGGTCGAGGATACTATGGTGCTGCTGTAATGAGTGGTAGAATTAATTAGTGAGATCAATAATTTCGGAGCAGTATTCGAAAGCATTTTTTGTGCATTGGGCGGCATGCACTTTAAATCTAACTATTTCCCATTCATGTAAATTTCTTGTTATAACAGTCCCAATGCAGTTTCTTATATCAGTTATATTTTTTTCCGCGAGTCTTCTCAAAGTAATTTGTTTTTAAAAAATCCAGTGCAAGAAAGCCAGTATGTAAGACATTCTAAAGTTGTGTGATACAGGATAATTAAAGAAACTTCAAAAATTACCAGTACACGAGAGTAGTAGGTATCTACGATAACGTCTGTCGCTATTTAATATTCGCAATTCATTTGCACGTACTTATAACTAATTTGCACGGGTTTTAATTAATTCGCATGTACTTAGAATTCATTTGCATGTACTTAGAATACTTTACATTTATGTATTTGCATGTTTATAACTTTTATGAATATATATTTATTTATTTTATGAAAAATATGTATATAGAAGGTAATTAGAGGTACAGTGGGATCCATGAGTATTACCGTGCAAATTGTCCATCACCGTGTTCGTGCACTTTATTTGACCCAATAAGAGCTTCAAGAATTAAAAGAAAATTCAAAACATGCTGTTGACAGCTTCTGCACCAGCATACTTAAAAATCCATCCCTTAAAAACCTATAGGATGCAAGAGAAAAGTTAATGAAAATAGTCATGGACAATTTGCACGGTAATACTCATGGATCCCACTGTACTAAACGGTATGCATATGGTTTTATATTCATTACTGCAAAGTATGTAATGTATAAATCGATACTATTAATGTTTATAATATTGAAAATAAGTTTTCTATGGTTTATGAACCGCTATGAAAGGTGGTAATGGTACGAAAGAAGACGGTCCCGGTATTTGAACCCACGATATGTAATATTATTAATTAGTACTATGTAATAATTGCATTATATTATGAAACACGGTGGTCTCAGACGCCAGACAGAAGACGGTGAACTCCGCGCTCCGCGCTGAGGGTAGACGAGAAAGGAATTTGGGAGATGTGCGGTCAAGGTCAAATGACGTCAGAACGTCAGAACAAAGAAGGAATCTGAATCACCAATCAGAGAACGCGTCGGTAGGTTTTCAGAACCGGTTTTTTCAAGGTTAACCAGTACGCAAGAACAGGGGAAAGCTATGCAATGCCGTAGGGCAGGGGAGGGATTCAACCAGACAACAAAGAATGTCTGGAAATGCGCAGCAAGGGTCAAATCTCTGAAGCTATGCGGTTTCCGCCGCCAATTAATATTCCGCTCAGGTTTGCCTTCAAGGCACAGGACGCTTTAGCGCAGGTTTTTTTTATCTGTACTATGAAGAAGGGAGAGCTATTAGGGACGGGGCCTACAGTTTTCACCATTTGCTTTTATCACGGGGTAACGAACCTAGGACCCTTTGATTATTGATTTAGGTAGTAAATGTATGTTACTGTGTGCTATTTAACTTAATTTTGAGTTTATTTTTTACCAAACTTTGACTTTATGTCAAACATTTTCACAGCTTATCCTTATTTTTACCAAAATAACACTATTTGTACTATTCAGGCAACACTTTTATTAAATTTTGGACTCACAAAGACATTTTTTTCAACGTTTAACTTATTATTTTACAACTTTATATTAATTTTTTACCAAAATAACACTATTTGTACTATTCAGGCAACACTTTTATTAAATTTTGGACTCACAAAGACATTTTTTTCAACGTTTAACTTATTATTTTACAACTTTATATTAATTTTTTACCAAAATAACACTATTTGTACTAATCAGCAACATTTTTTATTAAATTTTGGACTCACAAAGACATTTTTTCAACTTTTAACTTATTATTTTACAACTTTAAGTTAATTTTTTACCAAAATAACACTATTTGTACTATTCAAGCAACATTTTTTATTAAATTTTGGACTCACAAAGACATTTTTTTCTACGTTTAACTTATTATTTTACAACTTTATATTAATTTTTTACCAAAATAACACTATTTGTACTAATCAGGCAACATTTTTTATTAAATTTTGCACTCACAAAGACATTTTTCAACTTTTAACTTATTATTTTACAACTTTATGTTAATTTTTTACCAAAATAACACTATTTGTACTATTCAAGCAACATTTTTTATTAAATGTTGGACTCGCAAAGACATTTTTTCAACTTTTAACTTATTATTTTACAATTTTATGTTAATTTTTTACCAAAATAACACTATTTGTACTATTCAGGCAACATTTTTTATTAAATTTTGCACTCACAAAGACATTTTTCAACTTTTAACTTATTATTTTACAACTTTATGTTAATTTTTTACCAAAATAACACTATTTGTACTATTCAAGCAACATTTTTTATTAAATTTTGCACTCACAAAAAACATTTTTTCAATTTTTAACTTATTATTTTACAATTTAATGTTAATTTTTTTACCAAAATAACACTATTTGTACTATTCAGGCAACATTTTTTATTAAATTTTGGACTCGCAAAGACATTTTTTCAACTTTTAACTTATTATTTTACAAGTTTAGGCTTATTTTTACCAAAATAACACTATTTGTACTATTCAGGCAACATTTTTTATTAAATTTTGCACTCACAAAAAACATTTTTCAATTTTTAACTTATTATTTTACAACTTTATGTTAATTTTTACCAAAATAACACTATTTGTACTATTCAGGCAACATTTTTTATTAAATTTTGTATTTACAAAGAGATTTTTTTACAACTTTTTAACTTATTATTTACAAGTTTATACCTATTTTTAACCTAAAGAACACTATTTATACTATTAAGGAAAGACTTTTAGTTATATTTTCGACACACAAAGTGTGTGTTCTCAACTTCTATCTGTTTATTTCACAAGTTTAGGCTTATTATTACCAAAATAATACAATTCAATCTGTTCAGGAAAGACTTTTAGTCGCATTTTCGACACACAAAGTGTGTGTTCTCAACTTCTATCTGTTTATTAGGCTTATTATTACTCAAATAACATTATTTATACTATTCAGGCAACATTTTTTATTAAATTTTGGACTCAGAAAGATATTTTTACAACTTTTTAACTTATTATTTTACAAGTTTATACCTATTTTTAACCTAAATAACACTATTTACACTATTCAGGAAAGACTCTTAGTTACATTTTCGGCACACAAAGTGTGTGTTCTCAACTTTTATTTGTTTATTTCTCAAGTTTAGCCTAATATTTACTCAAATAGCACGATTTGATCGTGTCTTTTATTACATTTTGGACACACACACACACACACACACACAGAGAGAGAGAGAGAGAGAGAGAGAGAGAGAGAGAGAGAGAGAGAGAGAGAGAGATATTTCCAACTTTACAGGATTATTCTCCAAGTTTACTCAAATAACACAATTTAAATGTGTTGTGAATTAGATTTTGTACACACGACGTGTGTTTTGTCAACTTTAACCCTTTCATTTTTAAGTTTATTTTACCAAAGTAAGACGGCTTAGTCTATTCAAGAAAGTTTTCAATTATATTTTGGATGCAAAAGTATATTTTGTCAACTTCTACCCTTTTATTTTACAAGTTTAGGCTTATTTTTACTCAAATAACACAATTTCATCTATTTAGGCAACATTTTGTTTCTTATATTTTACTCACAAAGACATTTTTTTCAATTTTTAATGTATTATTTCACAAGTTTATGTAATTTTTTATTCTAATAACACAATTTTAACTATTCAGGCAACATTTTTTATTGCGATTTGGATTTACAAAGAGATTTTTTTTAAATTTTTGTATTAAATTTTCTATTTATTGTATTTCACATTCACTAATTTTTAAAGTTTTACTTTTTATTTTTATCTAAAAACTAAAGAAAAAAGTATTTTTTACTAAAAGTTATTTTATAGTTTTCGGTTTTCAGATTTCCACAATGCTATTTTTGGTTCTGTATTTCTATATTAGGATATTACAGTTCTAAGGTGTGTATAATATTTCAAAGTATTTTCAGGGTGTATTTGTTAATGCATTTGGATGATAACTATTAGGTTTTTGGACGAACTAATGTTAAGAATATTTCAACCAATCAGAAAACGCGTCGGTTTTATTTCAACCAATCAGAGAAGGCGTCAGTTTGCTTATGAGGTATAAAAACTGCGTAAAAGCAAGCAGAAGCTATTTTGAGAAGTATTTCTGAAGCATTGCGTCAGAGAAGACATCAAGTTGTGATTATTGTCTGAGATTTGAAGACAAAGAACTCAAAAGAAGCTATAATTAAGGTAAGTGAATTGTTACATATATGTATGGTGCTTTTAAATAATGCGTAAATGCAAATATTGAAACGAAGAAAACGTCAATGCAAACCAAAAAGAATATGCGTAATGTGAACAAGTACTACAACTATTTTTCTATTTTTCAGGTGCTTCTAATTTTGTATGTGTGACTGAAAGGGACCATTAGTAAAAGATGGCGTCTTCAACCTCCACAAACAAGGCTAACCACACTGCGGTGAGTACCTCGCAAGAGATTTTACCACTGGAATGTATATTTCTCCACTAGTTTTTGAAATAATATATAAATCCACAAAACAAAGAAACGAAAAAAGTAAATACAGAAATGAATATGCGTAATATAAACAAGTACTACAACTATGTTTCTATTTTTCAGGTGTTCTTATTTGTGTACCTGTGAGTGGAAGGATCTATTACTGGAAATAACGCCAACAAAGTAACCAACAAGGACATGAGTCAAATAATTGCATCATGTCCATGTTTTTCCAATTATATCTATAAGGACTGTGTGTTGGAGACTTTGAAGAGGTATACACCTGGCAAGTATATTATATGCTGGGGATGTTATTCTAATCAAGGCAACCAATTAGCCCACGATTGTGTAGTTAACCATTTCTACGAGTGTGAGTGCGTATGCTGTAAAGATGAAGATTTACTCTCTGAACGTTATTTTATTTGCCAAGGAGAACGCTGTTTGAATAAATGCCAACGATGTTTTAAGTGGATGTGCGAGAGAATCCAGTATTATTTACAGGACTTGGATAACACAAAACATATTTTTGATTTTTATATTACTAACCATGAGGATGTTGCGGATGCTTTGACGGCACACGAGGTACAGACAGAATACAAAGCTTTTTATAGTGTATTATGTGAAATTTCAAACAATATCGAACTAGTGAAAACTCTTATAGATCCTATACGCTCAGCAGAGCTTACTTATGGTATCACAGGATTTTTGTGAGAGTTGAATAGAGACTGACTAATAACACCGAAAATGGTGCAATACATTATTGATGTACAAGGATTTATTTATAACAGAAAATTTATATTGCGTGAGATTTGTGTGAGTTCTACAAATTTGGACACTGTGTATTATGCGCTTGTGAGTGTTCCCGATTATTTCAAAGAGAACAAAGAATCGCGCTGGGTTAAAGACAATCTCCATGCATTAATGTATGATATTCCTTGTGGATGTGAAATATACTATGTCCGGAGGGCAGTTAGGAACTTGAACTGTCAAGGTGGTACATTTTTCTGCAAAGGAAAATCCCAAATTATCAAAGATTTGTTTAATATTGATAACATTGTTGATTTACAAACTGTAAACTGTCCATCCCTTAAGAATTTGTATATGTTTCAAGGAGGATTGTGCAAGTATCATTCTGATACTTCTCCCCCAGCTGAACAAGGTTGCGCATTCAGAAATGTTCAAAGACTTGTATGTTGGTACAATAATAAAAATATTAATGTGTAATGTATTTAGTGCAAATAATAAAGATTTGTGAAAAAGAAATGTTTTCTATGTTGTTATTTAGTTTTAAAGCCTTTATTCAAGGTATTTTCAAGTATTACTGGTTTTTTGGCTGCATCAACACATGGGTTATTTCTATTTGGTTTATTATACGAGGCTACAATCACTATATGTCTATGAGGACTAAAATCCACTGATTGAACCTTAAAGCTTAGGTTTACTATGTATATTGATTAAACACAGGACAACACGAATCTTACAGAGGATTGTAGGAGGCATAGGCCCACACACCAGCGCCTTATTAGCCTGCAAGAACAACTTGTATGTTGAATTGTGACTGTTTAGCAATAATATTTATAAAGTTTAAATCATTTTCATTAGATTATATATATATTTTGGATTCAAATAAAACACTCAAGTTAAGTTTTTTAAGTTTATTTTTATTTAATATACAAATATAGAATATATCAAATTTACATATATGAAAAGTACTCTACCAAAGAGCAAAAGTCACATAGGGATTACGATTTAGCCGATGCTGAAATTCTTCCATGAGGGATTTGTAGTAAGAGAGAAATTTTTGCCACTGTTTAAAGTTGAGGGTGACTCCACCAGAGATGCTGGTGATTTCCACTTTTATATTTTCTCCACTGCCCTCGAAGGTGAAGTAAGGTTCTCCTATAATGTCTATAGATCTGAATCTGTCTTTTTGTGTGGGGAATCTGTTTTTGTAAGTGTCGAAGATCACATCTGATTTGTAGACGCATGATGGGTACTTCTTCTTTATTTAGGACAATGTATTTTTTTCATGTTTCAAAATCAATTCAGTGTCTGCGAAAGTACCTCGAATAATGATATCCATGTTGGCATCGATGATGAATCTGGTTTCTGGTTTTATGTTGTTCATTTGGTGTGTGCCTCTGATAGACTGCATTTTGGTTTGGTATCAATAAAAAGTTTTAAAAATATGCAACTAGTGCTACAAAAGGAACGGAAATTATCGACAATTTCTGGATTATAACTAAAATTCAGTTTGCCTTTTACATATCCAATATTTACATACCAACACTAACTAGACTTCGATTTATATAAATGTAGCAGGAACTATATTTCTGAGAATCAAACTATATTAGGATTATATGTTAAACTTATACAAAACCAGATTATTCTATGTAAGTATATTTATATTGACTGGATTATTTAACAGATCAAACAGAAAGAAGGCAAATTCCACTAAACGTAGGTGATTGCATGAAAATATCTAGGTCAAGGAGTGACCAACAGTGAGCTGAGGTTATATATAGAGGGTCGCTCTTCATAATTCTTACCTTCGCTGGATCGGCGAAGGAACGCACTTGTGGGCGGTAGAACCTGAATGGGCTCCACCAAGACATCGGAGACTCGAAGCAGATGTCTTGGTGGATGAACCCAAGTAGGGTCATAGGCGCTAGGGTCAATTTGGTTATTTCTTCTTGTATGAGGAACCAATTTGGCCAACTCCCCACATTAACTTACATTGCTTATAACTAATTAAATTTGAAGAAAAATTATAATCTCTTAGACTGTAAACATATTTTATATTTAGGCTGCACAAGATCCAATGATAAAATTAAAAAAATGGTAATCACCCAGACAGGGACTCGAACCCTGGACAGATAGGTTAAAACCCATCTGAGCACAAGGTATTCTTTTTTTGAAAAGTTAGTTATGTTAAGAAATATCGTTTGAGAACTCTTTTGGTCTGGGTCGACAGAGAATGAGACAGCATTTCCAAAATTTTACAGACTGGATGTATTTTACCATCACTATAGAGGTTTTTACTATATGTAATTCGAAACGCTAGAGTTCAGTTAGCTTTCAAAATTGAAGTTACATAGTACAATATGTTGAAGTTGTTGTGTTTGGCACGCATAACAAGTTACACTTATATCCATTTCAGGACAAATAATGCTAAAACTCTCAAATTTACTGTCATCTCATCAACTACTAGCAAAGTTTTAGTATTATATGTCCGTAATTAGATATAGTGTAACTTGTTATGCGTGCCAAACACAACAACTTCAACATATTGTACTATGTAACTTCAATTTTGAAAGCTAACTGAACTCTAGCGTTTCGAATTACATATAGTAAAAACCTCTATAGTGATGGTAAAATACATCCAGTCTGTAAAATTTTGGAAATGCTGTCTCATTCTCTGTCGACCCAGACCAAAAGAGTTCTCAAACGATATTTCTTAACATAACTAACTTTTCAAAAAAAGAATACCTTGTGCTCAGATGGGTTTTAACCTATCTGTCCAGGGTTCGAGTCCCTGTCTGGGTGATTACCATTTTTTTAATTTTATCATTGGATCTTGTGCAGCCTAAATATAAAATATGTTTACAGTCTAAGAGATTATAATTTTTCTTCAAATTTAATTAGTTATAAGCAATGTAAGTTAATGTGGGGAGTTGGCCAAATTGGTTCCTCATACAAGAAGAAATAACCAAATTGACCCTAGCGCCTATGACCCTACTTGGGTTCATCCACCAAGACATCTGCTTCGAGTCTCCGATGTCTTGGTGGAGCCCATTCAGGTTCTACCGCCCACAAGTGCGTTCCTTCGCCGATCCAGCGAAGGTAAGAATTATGAAGAGCGACCCTCTATATATAACCTCAGCTCACTGTTGGTCACTCCTTGACCTAGTTATTTTCATGCAATCACCTACGTTTAGTGGAATTTGCCTTCTTTCTGTTTGATCTGTTAAATAATCCAGTCAATATAAATATACTTACATAGAATAATCTGGTTTTGTATAAGTTTAACATATAATCCTAATATAGTTTGATTCTCAGAAATATAGTTCCTGCTACATTTATATAAATCGAAGTCTAGTTAGTGTTGGTATGTAAATATTGGATATGTAAAAGGCAAACTGAATTTTAGTTATAATCCAGAAATTGTCGATAATTTCCGTTCCTTTTGTAGCACTAGTTGCATATTTTTAAAACTTTTTATTGATACCAAACCAAAATGCAGTCTATCAGAGGCACACACCAAATGAACAACATAAAACCAGAAACCAGATTCATCATCGATGCCAACATGGATATCATTATTCGAGGTACTTTCGCAGACACTGAATTGATTTTGAAACATGAAAAAAATACATTGTCCTAAATAAAGAAGAGTACCCATCATGCGTCTACAAATCAGATGTGATCTTCGACACTTACAAAAACAGATTCCCCACACAAAAAGACAGATTCAGATCTATAGACATTATAGGAGAACCTTACTTCACCTTCGAGGGCAGTGGAGAAAATATAAAAGTGGAAATCACCAGCATCTCTGGTGGAGTCACCCTCAACTTTAAACAGTGGCAAAAATTTCTCTCTTACTACAAATCCCTCATGGAAGAATTTCAGCATCGGCTAAATCGTAATCCCTATGTGACTTTTGCTCTTTGGTAGAGTACTTTTCATATATGTAAATTTGATATATTCTATATTTGTATATTAAATAAAAATAAACTTAAAAAACTTAACTTGAGTGTTTTATTTGAATCCAAAATATATATATAATCTAATGAAAATGATTTAAACTTTATAAATATTATTGCTAAACAGTCACAATTCAACATACAAGTTGTTCTTGCAGGCTAATAAGGCGCTGGTGTGTGGGCCTATGCCTCCTACAATCCTCTGTAAGATTCGTGTTGTCCTGTGTTTAATCAATATACATAGTAAACCTAAGCTTTAAGGTTCAATCAGTGGATTTTAGTCCTCATAGACATATAGTGATTGTAGCCTCGTATAATAAACCAAATAGAAATAACCCATGTGTTGATGCAGCCAAAAAACCAGTAATACTTGAAAATACCTTGAATAAAGGCTTTAAAACTAAATAACAACATAGAAAACATTTCTTTTTCACAAATCTTTATTATTTGCACTAAATACATTACACATTAATATTTTTATTATTGTACCAACATACAAGTCTTTGAACATTTCTGAATGCGCAACCTTGTTCAGCTGGGGGAGAAGTATCAGAATGATACTTGCACAATCCTCCTTGAAACATATACAAATTCTTAAGGGATGGACAGTTTACAGTTTGTAAATCAACAATGTTATCAATATTAAACAAATCTTTGATAATTTGGGATTTTCCTTTGCAGAAAAATGTACCACCTTGACAGTTCAAGTTCCTAACTGCCCTCCGGACATAGTATATTTCACATCCACAAGGAATATCATACATTAATGCATGGAGATTGTCTTTAACCCAGCGCGATTCTTTGTTCTCTTTGAAATAATCGGGAACACTCACAAGCGCATAATACACAGTGTCCAAATTTGTAGAACTCACACAAATCTCACGCAATATAAATTTTCTGTTATAAATAAATCCTTGTACATCAATAATGTATTGCACCATTTTCGGTGTTATTAGTCAGTCTCTATTCAACTCTCACAAAAATCCTGTGATACCATAAGTAAGCTCTGCTGAGCGTATAGGATCTATAAGAGTTTTCACTAGTTCGATATTGTTTGAAATTTCACATAATACACTATAAAAAGCTTTGTATTCTGTCTGTACCTCGTGTGCCGTCAAAGCATCCGCAACATCCTCATGGTTAGTAATATAAAAATCAAAAATATGTTTTGTGTTATCCAAGTCCTGTAAATAATACTGGATTCTCTCGCACATCCACTTAAAACATCGTTGGCATTTATTCAAACAGCGTTCTCCTTGGCAAATAAAATAACGTTCAGAGAGTAAATCTTCATCTTTACAGCATACGCACTCACACTCGTAGAAATGGTTAACTACACAATCGTGGGCTAATTGGTTGCCTTGATTAGAATAACATCCCCAGCATATAATATACTTGCCAGGTGTATACCTCTTCAAAGTCTCCAACACACAGTCCTTATAGATATAATTGGAAAAACATGGACATGATGCAATTATTTGACTCATGTCCTTGTTGGTTACTTTGTTGGCGTTATTTCCAGTAATAGATCCTTCCACTCACAGGTACACAAATAAGAACACCTGAAAAATAGAAACATAGTTGTAGTACTTGTTTATATTACGCATATTCATTTCTGTATTTACTTTTTTCGTT
Source organism: Lepisma saccharinum (assembly GCF_977018435.1). Lineage (NCBI taxonomy): Eukaryota > Metazoa > Arthropoda > Insecta > Zygentoma > Lepismatidae > Lepisma > Lepisma saccharinum. The sequence continues at coordinate 51,666,245 of NC_139233.1, forward strand.
TCTTTGTTTTGTGGATTTATATATTATTTCAAAAACTAGTGGAGAAATATACATTCCAGTGGTAAAATCTCTTGCGAGGTACTCACCGCAGTGTGGTTAGCCTTGTTTGTGGAGGTTGAAGACGCCATCTTTTACTAATGGTCCCTTTCAGTCACACATACAAAATTAGAAGCACCTGAAAAATAGAAAAATAGTTGTAGTACTTGTTCACATTACGCATATTCTTTTTGGTTTGCATTGACGTTTTCTTCGTTTCAATATTTGCATTTACGCATTATTTAAAAGCACCATACATATATGTAACAATTCACTTACCTTAATTATAGCTTCTTTTGAGTTCTTTGTCTTCAAATCTCAGACAATAATCACAACTTGATGTCTTCTCTGACGCAATGCTTCAGAAATACTTCTCAAAATAGCTTCTGCTTGCTTTTACGCAGTTTTTATACCTCATAAGCAAACTGACGCCTTCTCTGATTGGTTGAAATAAAACCGACGCGTTTTCTGATTGGTTGAAATATTCTTAACATTAGTTCGTCCAAAAACCTAATAGTTATCATCCAAATGCATTAACAAATACACCCTGAAAATACTTTGAAATATTATACACACCTTAGAACTGTAATATCCTAATATAGAAATACAGAACCAAAAATAGCATTGTGGAAATCTGAAAACCGAAAACTATAAAATAACTTTTAGTAAAAAATACTTTTTTCTTTAGTTTTTAGATAAAAATAAAAAGTAAAACTTTAAAAATTAGTGAATGTGAAATACAATAAATAGAAAATTTAATACAAAAATTTAAAAAAAATCTCTTTGTAAATCCAAATCGCAATAAAAAATGTTGCCTGAATAGTTAAAATTGTGTTATTAGAATAAAAAATTACATAAACTTGTGAAATAATACATTAAAAATTGAAAAAAATGTCTTTGTGAGTAAAATATAAGAAACAAAATGTTGCCTAAATAGATGAAATTGTGTTATTTGAGTAAAAATAAGCCTAAACTTGTAAAATAAAAGGGTAGAAGTTGACAAAATATACTTTTGCATCCAAAATATAATTGAAAACTTTCTTGAATAGACTAAGCCGTCTTACTTTGGTAAAATAAACTTAAAAATGAAAGGGTTAAAGTTGACAAAACACACGTCGTGTGTACAAAATCTAATTCACAACACATTTAAATTGTGTTATTTGAGTAAACTTGGAGAATAATCCTGTAAAGTTGGAAATATCTCTCTCTCTCTCTCTCTCTCTCTCTCTCTCTCTCTCTCTCTCTCTCTCTCTCTCTCTCTCTGTGTGTGTGTGTGTGTGTGTGTGTGTCCAAAATGTAATAAAAGACACGATCAAATCGTGCTATTTGAGTAAATATTAGGCTAAACTTGAGAAATAAACAAATAAAAGTTGAGAACACACACTTTGTGTGCCGAAAATGTAACTAAGAGTCTTTCCTGAATAGTGTAAATAGTGTTATTTAGGTTAAAAATAGGTATAAACTTGTAAAATAATAAGTTAAAAAGTTGTAAAAATATCTTTCTGAGTCCAAAATTTAATAAAAAATGTTGCCTGAATAGTATAAATAATGTTATTTGAGTAATAATAAGCCTAATAAACAGATAGAAGTTGAGAACACACACTTTGTGTGTCGAAAATGCGACTAAAAGTCTTTCCTGAACAGATTGAATTGTATTATTTTGGTAATAATAAGCCTAAACTTGTGAAATAAACAGATAGAAGTTGAGAACACACACTTTGTGTGTCGAAAATATAACTAAAAGTCTTTCCTTAATAGTATAAATAGTGTTCTTTAGGTTAAAAATAGGTATAAACTTGTAAATAATAAGTTAAAAAGTTGTAAAAAAATCTCTTTGTAAATACAAAATTTAATAAAAAATGTTGCCTGAATAGTACAAATAGTGTTATTTTGGTAAAAATTAACATAAAGTTGTAAAATAATAAGTTAAAAATTGAAAAATGTTTTTTGTGAGTGCAAAATTTAATAAAAAATGTTGCCTGAATAGTACAAATAGTGTTATTTTGGTAAAAATAAGCCTAAACTTGTAAAATAATAAGTTAAAAGTTGAAAAAATGTCTTTGCGAGTCCAAAATTTAATAAAAAATGTTGCCTGAATAGTACAAATAGTGTTATTTTGGTAAAAAAATTAACATTAAATTGTAAAATAATAAGTTAAAAATTGAAAAAATGTTTTTTGTGAGTGCAAAATTTAATAAAAAATGTTGCTTGAATAGTACAAATAGTGTTATTTTGGTAAAAAATTAACATAAAGTTGTAAAATAATAAGTTAAAAGTTGAAAAATGTCTTTGTGAGTGCAAAATTTAATAAAAAATGTTGCCTGAATAGTACAAATAGTGTTATTTTGGTAAAAAATTAACATAAAATTGTAAAATAATAAGTTAAAAGTTGAAAAAATGTCTTTGCGAGTCCAACATTTAATAAAAAATGTTGCTTGAATAGTACAAATAGTGTTATTTTGGTAAAAAATTAACATAAAGTTGTAAAATAATAAGTTAAAAGTTGAAAAATGTCTTTGTGAGTGCAAAATTTAATAAAAAATGTTGCCTGATTAGTACAAATAGTGTTATTTTGGTAAAAAATTAATATAAAGTTGTAAAATAATAAGTTAAACGTAGAAAAAAATGTCTTTGTGAGTCCAAAATTTAATAAAAAATGTTGCTTGAATAGTACAAATAGTGTTATTTTGGTAAAAAATTAACTTAAAGTTGTAAAATAATAAGTTAAAAGTTGAAAAAATGTCTTTGTGAGTCCAAAATTTAATAAAAAATGTTGCTGATTAGTACAAATAGTGTTATTTTGGTAAAAAATTAATATAAAGTTGTAAAATAATAAGTTAAACGTTGAAAAAAATGTCTTTGTGAGTCCAAAATTTAATAAAAGTGTTGCCTGAATAGTACAAATAGTGTTATTTTGGTAAAAAATTAATATAAAGTTGTAAAATAATAAGTTAAACGTTGAAAAAAATGTCTTTGTGAGTCCAAAATTTAATAAAAGTGTTGCCTGAATAGTACAAATAGTGTTATTTTGGTAAAAATAAGGATAAGCTGTGAAAATGTTTGACATAAAGTCAAAGTTTGGTAAAAAATAAACTCAAAATTAAGTTAAATAGCACACAGTAACATACATTTACTACCTAAATCAATAATCAAAGGGTCCTAGGTTCGTTACCCCGTGATAAAAGCAAATGGTGAAAACTGTAGGCCCCGTCCCTAATAGCTCTCCCTTCTTCATAGTACAGATAAAAAAAACCTGCGCTAAAGCGTCCTGTGCCTTGAAGGCAAACCTGAGCGGAATATTAATTGGCGGCGGAAACCGCATAGCTTCAGAGATTTGACCCTTGCTGCGCATTTCCAGACATTCTTTGTTGTCTGGTTGAATCCCTCCCCTGCCCTACGGCATTGCATAGCTTTCCCCTGTTCTTGCGTACTGGTTAACCTTGAAAAAACCGGTTCTGAAAACCTACCGACGCGTTCTCTGATTGGTGATTCAGATTCCTTCTTTGTTCTGACGTTCTGACGTCATTTGACCTTGACCGCACATCTCCCAAATTCCTTTCTCGTCTACCCTCAGCGCGGAGCGCGGAGTTCACCGTCTTCTGTCTGGCGTCTGAGACCACCGTGTTTCATAATATAATGCAATTATTACATAGTACTAATTAATAATATTACATATCGTGGGTTCAAATACCGGGACCGTCTTCTTTCGTACCATTACCACCTTTCATAGCGGTTCATAAACCATAGAAAACTTATTTTCAATATTATAAAAAATTAATAGTATCGATTTATACATTACATACTTTGCAGTAATGAATATAAAACCATATGCATACCGTTTAGTACCTCTAATTACCTTCTATATACATATTTTTCATAAAATAAATAAATATATATTCATAAAAGTTATAAACATGCAAATACATAAATGTAAAGTATTCTAAGTACATGCAAATGAATTCTAAGTAGATGCGAATTAATTAAAACCCGTGCAAATTAGTTATAAGTACGTGCAAATGAATTGCGAATATTAAATAGCGACAGACGTTATCGTAGATACCTACTACTCACGAGAAACATCTCAAAGAGCTTTTCAGTTTCTTCACTGTGTAACTTCTAGGAAGTTTGTGGTATATTTACTGGTTCTAAAGGAAAGTGTTTTTATATAGTACATTATGTCGGGCACTTCGAAAGGTAGACTATGATCTTGTTTAGTGCTATGAACATGTTAGCAGGGACGGCGACAGGGGTGGGCACGGGTGGGCAATCGCCCACCCAAAAATTCCTGGGCCCACCCAATCAAATTCAATAAGTACATACGTATACTTGGGGATATATGAATGATTCAATAAATGAGTGTATTCTGGTGTTCTTAACATGTATATCTTACTTGTGAATATTATCTATGCTAGAAATGTTCACATATTATCAACCCATAAAAGCCAATTTTGTCATTAGAAAGTGAAAGTAATTACTAGAGCTATTGAAACAAAAACTGTGATCAAATTAATACTTTCATGATTAAAAGCAGCTAGTAGGCTTAGGAGGCTCAAAATTATGCAGGGTATGATCAAGGTTAGATCAGAATTTAGGGTGACCTTGAGGACTGCAGCTCCGGGCCTTCACATACGTATATAATTCCCCGCATGGGTATGGTTAACAAATCTCCAAATAAACAAATAAAAACATCATCTTAGCGTTACTTCCTCCAGCAACACAATAAATTATTTCGACTCTTTAATTAGAATAATTTAATCAAGAAGACTTAGATGGGCAGGCCATGTGACGTGAATGGCAGAGGAAAGAATAGTTTACAGGATTCTTGTTGGGAAACCTGATAGTAGACCAGTAGGAAGGCCAAGATGAGGATAGAGGGATAACGTTGAGATGGACCTAAAAGAAATCGGTAAGGATGGGAAAGATTAGATTGATCTTGCCCCGGATAGGGACAGATTGAAGGCTTGTGTTGCTGCAGCCATAAGAGTATAATAAAAAAAAATCAAGTGCTTCCCTGTGATTTGTACCACGCCATGAAGGCGAATAGGGGGTGTGGAATTAGGGCCCCATACTTTCTTGATCTCGGCAGAAATTCCAGAAGTGTCCCTTTTTTAATTCATTACAATTTTTATATACCTCTCATCTTCAAATATCAATATGGTGTGCGAAATAAATAGGAATCACATTAATCACTACAATACCGAACTAAATAAATTTTAATAAACCAGTTATGTATGAAAAAGCTACAGAATTATTCAATTGCTAATGAGTGGCTCATACTATTTAGAAATCCTCGTTCCACACATAAATTTTGCATTATGAATCAGCCGAAAATGTCAACAGAATCTGTAGATGCAGCTGAAGTAAAGAAAAAAAAGTTATGTTACGAAGTATCCAGAAGACGATTTGGTTAGTTTGTTTTTAAGCCCACTTTTATGCTCAGATACGCTAATCGGAACTAAGCCTACAGTTTAACCTATAGTCCGAACCAGTGTGCATTGTGCTTTCTCCAAAGGAAGGGGAGTCGAACACAGGACCTCTTCATTTTTAATGCCATTGGGGAATAAATATACAGAATGAACTCGCACCAAACGTGTCATTTTATCACCACAGAAGATGCGTCCATTTTAAGAGGGTGATTGCCTGAGACAAATATTTGAGACTTTTGGAAAACAACGTCATTGTTCACGGAATTAGCTGCCTTGAACCACTAATGAAACGTTGTGCAATTGAAACTACCACCTCAACTTTCTAAGAGGTATGAACTAATGAAACTACATTTTTGGAAGAGTAAGTTCTGGTTGATGTGTTTTATTTTAAGTCATTTTTCTGCTAATTTTGATAATGACGACGGTAAGGTTCAATGGTGATTAGATTAAAGTAACGAAGGGGCGAAAACAAACACACGCTAACACTCAAAATACAAACCCTCATAAATTATTACTTTGACAGTGGTCCTAAATAATTTTGTTACCTCAAAAAATATGTTCATGTAACCATACGTGTATTCCTTCTCCCTCATGAGTAACGTGACAGTTCAGAAAACGAATAGCAAGTTAGCTAATAATCTCTTCAATTCTAAACAGATTTTTCAATCTTACTTGTTTTGATATTTTGTCAAAATAGCCTTTCATTAGCCTAGGAATACTTCATGGACAATGAACAAAGAATTGGTTTTCCGTGTGTGTTTTAAATCATTCCTAATAATACGTTCATTTTAATCCAAACATTCAGTGGCGGCGATTAGGAGGAGCGGGAAGTGGGGGATGCAGTTCCCCCGCCACATTTTGCCACTTTTTGCCCCCCAACTATGGTCTCTTTATGTTAAGCCTTTTCTACCAAGAAAAAGTATATTGTTCCTACGACCCTGGCCCTCAAATGTTGGCACCCAATTGTCGCTACTACAAAACATTCAGATAGATTTGTCAGTTGTACAAACCTTGTAAGCTAAGAAAAGTGATCCCCAAGGAGTAAGAAATCTCTTTCAGTCAAAAACTCATACGATGAAAATACTATGCTTCAGGAACATGCATTTAAATTACGAGAAACTTCACGATTGTCTACCATCGCTCTTTCTATCATTGTCGCCGAATACATAAAATCAAGTATGTGCCTTTTATTTTCAACACAAGCTTAAACCTAATTCACATTTATTTCACTGTATTAACATGCATGAAGGAATGTGATTAGAACGTATGGCTGCGCATGGATAAACACTTCGTTGAAATAATTGTGTCCATCAGAGACAAAGCTAAAGGAAATGGAACAAGATGCGAGAATAGATTAGAAAATAATAAAGAGGAAAACAAGAAAATGAAACGAAAAAGAAGTAAGAGGAAAATCGGAAGTGTAAGAGAGGGGATACATACGTCTTACATACACATACGTATACTATATATGGTCTTACATTTATACTGCCCACCCTAATTTATCAATATGGAGCTTCTGCCCACCCGGTCGAAAATTTCTGGCGCCGCCCCTGCACTTACATATAAGTCTATTACAAAAAACTGTGTACACCGGGTATTTGAGCAAAGTTAATTTCTTTTACGCTCCTATTCAGATAAAGTGCCAATTTACTTCAACTATCCAACCTTATAACCGTGTGTACTTTGACGGGGGATGGGAGATAGCTAACTATTGGATATCTATCCACTCCTCTTGCATTTTCCTTGGTAGGCTATATACATTATATTCTCGATATTTTTTTTTCACTGAAGGCGCCCCCCAATAATTTACTTAGAACTGCGCTACACCACTGAGGTAGTAGTTTCCGAAAGTCTCAAATATTTGTATCTTAAATGAACGCATCTTTTAAGGTGATAATATAACACGTTCCCTGTATATTTTTTTTCCAATGGCATAACGTTGTCGCCTTATACGTAATGAAGAGGTTCTGGTTTCTACTGCCCCCTCCCCAGGTGGAAGCACAATGCACACTGGTTCGGACTCCACTTTAAACTGTAGGTTTAGTCCCGATTAACCTATCTGAGCATGAAATTCTATTTAAAAACAAATAAAGAAAATTTTCTTATAGATACTTCGTGACATGCCTTTTCTTCTTTACTTCATCTGCATCTACAGATTTTGTTAACCTTTTCGGCTAAACCTCTGATGCTTCTAACGTTTAAACCATTCTCATCGTGATTGGTTAGTTCTCTGACGACCTCAATTCTCAAAACAAAGCTTTCCTTCCAACCCCTTCTTCTTTTAATTCTACGTAAGTTAATCACAAGAAAATCGCATGATTACATAACTGTTAGGCAAAATTTATGTGTGGAACTAGGATTTCTAAATAGAATTAGCCACCCTTTATCAATTCAATAATTCTGTTGTGTTTTCCTAAGCCACATAACTGTTAAATCAAAATTAATATACCTCGGTATTGTAGTGGTTATTGTGATTGCTTCCTATTAGTATTTATTAGTAGAACGAATATAAAGTTGTTATTTTGTATACCATTTAGATATTTCAAAATGACAGGAAAATACAAAATATAAATATTAATATTGTAAAGAAATAAGGAAAAAGACACTTCTGGAACTTCAATGTAGAAAGACTGTAATTAAAAAGTCGAAATAATTTATTCTGTTAATAGAGGAAGCAACGCTGAGGTATTTATTTGTTTATTTAGAGATTACTTTAATCATACGCAGGCCGGGATTTATATGTGTGAAGACCGGAGCTTATTATCCGTACCAGCTAATTGTAGACCTGACGAACGAGAACAAGCATCTGTGCAAGTAGTGGCGCGAGACGGCTCCACCAATGAACATTGAGAGAAACGGGATTGTGTAATGAGCGACGGGTGTTTTCCAGATTTCCTCCCGATTTCCTTCATCGTTGCAAACTTTTGAAAAGGATAATACCGAACGCACATGGCAAACGGACAGTATTTTTGTCTCCATGTCCGTACGATTGGTTTAAGAATTTCTTAGGGAAATGTTAGGGATAAAACTGCAAGAGCAAATTTTGACAAGCCGTGCATTTAGCGTACGGACTAAGGTCTGAACCGTATATCCGTACATGTAGGGTCAGGACCGTACGGTTGGCAACGCTGCGCATTCATCACTCGATTTTTCTCCTCCTCCTCTGCCGATATGCTCGGCCCTGCTCTACAGTTAGCTGGGACAGGGTATACAACACCAAGACACCACCCCCATTCCCTCCAAAGTTTCAGTTATAACTTTTCGCCAAGCTACATGAGGTGGTTAGTTATACGTATTTGTACATTTCTCATCACATCCGAAATACCTATTTTTTTCTTTATGTGGTACTTTTCAAAGCAGTTTTTTTTCGCCCAGTGAAGACCTGGAGCAGCAGCCCTCAAGCTCACCCTAAATCCTGATCTCATTTTGACCATACCCTGCATAATTTTGTGCCTTCTAAGCCCACTAGCTGCTTCTAATCATAGAAGTATTCAATTGGTCATAGTTTTCTTGTTTCAAGATCTCTAGTAATTCCTTTTGCTTTCTAATGACAAAGTTAAATCAGCTATTTATGGGATAATGATATGTGAACATTTCTAGTATGGACAATATTCATTAGTAAATATACATGTAATGAACACCAGAATACACTTATTTATTGCAACATTCATATATATCTAAGTATATGTACGTAGTGAATTTGATTGGGTGGGTAATCGGGTGGGCACAGGAATTTTTAGGTGGGCGCTTGCCCACCCGTGCCCACCCCTGTCGCCGTCCCTGTGTAAGTGTGGTAGCTTCTGGAAACTAAATCAAAAATATAAATAAATATTAATGTCTGATAAATGGAAGAGGAAATTAGAAATATTTTATTTTACTTCAATGCAGTGGCGCAGACAGGATTCTTTCGCGCAGTTTGAGAGAGAGGAGGGGTCTTCATGCAGTCAAATATATAGTGTAAATTTTGTATTTTTCGCTTGATGTATTTTTTAAAAGAGCAAATAGTTTACATACTGGGTGAGTCTTTTAAAAGAGGCCCCGTGGAAAATGCGCTCCTTGCATGTAGGCAACCTTGGTACACCGAAGAGAAGAGCGGGGCAGAGAACAGTCCAGGATATGTCATGTTATGTCATGTTGTCAAATATGCTTGGCACCGATATCCTGGACTGTTCTCTAACCCGCTATTCTCTTCGGTGTACCAAGGTTTCCTACATGCAAGGAGCGCATTTTCCACGGGGCCTCTTTTAAAAGATTCACCCAGTATATACATATACATGTATTCAAACAATAATGTTTTGGGGAATTGTTTACAGGATAGTAAACATTCCTCTTTGGACTTTGAGGTGGGTGGGGGTTTTAGTCCCCAAAGCCATCCAATTCCCTTGGCTGCACCAGTTCAAAATTCAACGGTAAAGTCACTCACATTCGCCTACTAATACTAAAAGTGACAAATCTATCAAGTAAACTTACCATTTCAGATTTGGGGGTTAAACTGGACCTCTAGTGTGTTGACCCAAGGCAAGTTGTAATCTACTAGAGAGAAATACTCGCGGAATCTTGAGAGTTAGGTAATTGAGCGGCGATGGGAATCTATTCATTGAAAATGCGTAACTCAATGAAAAGCCAAGCGGAAGGACTTAACCACTAAAAGATTGTTGCGACACGGACACGGAGATTTAATGTTAGTGGACCTCGATATTATTAATCAAAATTTTAACGATGCCAGTCCTTTTCGATATGTATTTTTTTAGATTTTTTTATTAAAGAAGACCTGTCTTTTTTAATAGATCATTACTACAGCAAGTGTTGGTGGGACGAAGGGAGGTTGCTATCCCCCACCCCCTAGTTAAGAAAGTTCATAAAACATAAATTTGCATACGGAATTCTCTCTCCATTCTCTAAACTCGATCAAACATACTCTCAGGTATTATTATTTTTAAATTTACACTTCGAGGACTGTAGGTCATAATGAAATCATACCAGATTGGAAAAGAAGAATTGATTCAACAGAAAGTTTCAATACAAATGAACTTCACAAAATATCCCACAATAATGGTGACATTTAACTCACGTACTTTGGAATGGGATAGGGTACTATCTCCTAGAGCAAGGCCCTGCTACAGAGTTTTAGGGTCCCTTTGAAGTGTTAAACAACTACCTTGTCACGCTATAGCTAAGAATCGAAAATAAAGTGTAACACTTGATAGGGGTGGATAATATATGAAATGTACAGTAACTCTTATTCGAATATGAAGAGGCTTGGAGCCTCCTTAAAATATTTGGTGGGAAATTACATTTTAAATACCACACGTAACACTAATATTAGTAATACAAGTCCATGAATTACGAAGTTTGACTATTTTTTGCGTGGTTGAAGAACTGAATTGACAACTGTGGACAATTTACCTTCCATAAGTTTACGACAAACTGCATATGAAGGTATGAGTGTTGTTTTCTTTTGCTTATCGGTGGCTATAAATTAATTCAGAATTTCGGAGAGGCCCACAAGTAAAGTTGGCCAGGGTCCCTCTGGCTGAGATAGTCCGTCCCTACTTGTTAACGCAGACACTGTATTATGATATTCTACTGGGAACCCACTCGACCACACATAAAAAATTAATAATAATGAACACCGAGTTTTAAAAATAATTTGGCTCGTACAGTACAGCAAAATCTATGGATACATATTCTAAGTTCACGGTCAGTAAATAAATAAATAAATAAAATTAGTCCTTACCTTAGGAAATTTCTAGTTTGAATTGTATCTACACCTCGTGGCCCCCCGTACCGCAGGGGTTGCGGGGGCGACTGCTACGCCACTATACCACCTCAACTTTCGAAGTGCTATCAACTAATGAAACTCTACTTTAGGAAGAGTAAGTTGTTGCTGATTCGACTGATTTGTTCTATGTGAAGTCACTTTTCTGCTAATTTTGACTAATGGCGACAATGAGGTTCAATGGTGATTAGATGAAAGTGACGAAGGGGGAAAACACGCAGACATTGGAAATACACCCCCCACAAATTATTATTTTGACTGTGGTTCCAGGCGCCAGAGACTCGTTCGCCTGCAAGATTAAAGTTTACAGGATATACTGCGCAGGATAGAGGTTGACATTTGACGATGAATTCCTTGTGTCCAAAATCACATTCTACAAAATGTAAACTATTTGCTACCTCAGTGCATGTTCATCTAACCATGCGTGTATCACTTCTCCCGCATGAGTAACGAAGACTTGCATCAGAAACGAATAACAACTTAGCTATAACTTGACAAGTTTAAAAACAAGACGCTGCAATCCATTGTTTGCGCACCTCACATCACATTTCCCCACTCCATTGTCTGCGGCGACGTTCGTTCGCAGTGTTGCAACCTGGAGGGAGCGGAATTGTCTGAGAATTTTCAACGAAATTTGAATGTGAAAGGCATGAATTAGTATCCTGTCACCTACGCTACCTATTGATTACGCTAAATTCTAAATACATTTTGATATTTTCCCTTTAAACCTTAAATGAATTAAGTTATATTAGGGATATTTCTTACCAGCATAAGAAATGTATGAAATGAAACGATAGAAAAATGAAAAATATATAAACGATAGAACTGAGCTCACCTTCTAAATGTTTTCCGAGTCTGTGTCTAACGATGAATCTGTGTCCGTGTCTGAATCGGCTTCACCAAGTCTAATCCAGTTCATCTACACGCTCGTCCATAAGTCCATCTCTTTCAAAGTAAGAATCTTGCAGCCAAGAGTAAAGAGCATGAACATTTCAATGCTTTAGAAAAGAACACAGGCAACCGTGTTATCAGATTGCGTTCTCGTAGTGATTGTTGTAGGATAAACAAACGAACCACCACCCCACTAGTTAAAAAAAAAAAAAAAACTGGCCACTGCTCGATGTCGCATTCAGAAAATGAAGTCATTCGCCCTGTAGTTTCTCTTCGTTATAAACCTTAACGCACGTGCATAATACTACAGTTTACGATCGGCGCACCGCACGCATTTTCAAAGGCCGGATTAAATGAAATGAACCACTGATATAATAGGAGCCTGCATGCACCATCACGCTAAACAGTGAAAATTGTTTGTCATATTTGTTTTAGCTTAATTTTGCTGAGTTGGCACCACTTACCAGTGGTGTCAACGCCAGACCAGTGAGTAGAAGAGTGGTGGGGAGGATGTCGTAATAGAAAGGGCTCCGCAGCGATCTGCGCATATCGGGACTTAACTTGTAAGGCTATAACAAATTTTTCAATGTTACTTGATTATTACTTTTGGGCGATATTTTGTCAAAATAGCCTTTCATAAGCCTGGGGATACTTTATTCTGAATGAACAAAGAATTGGTTTTTCCGGGTGTGTGTGTTTACATTCCCAATAAGACATTAATTTTAATCCAAATATCCAGTGGCGGTGATTAGGAGGAGCGAGGGGGGAATTCCCCCCGCCACATTTTGCCACTTGTTGCACCCGCACTATGGCCTCTTAATAGTAAGACTTTTTTTTACCTAAAACGTAAACTGACCTTGCCCCCAAATTTTGGCACCCGATAGCCGTTACTGCAAACATTCAGATAGATTTGTCAGTTGTAATAACCTTGTAAGCCAAGAAAAGTGATCATTAACCTCCAAGTTTCAGTCAAAAACTCATATGATGAAAATAATATGATCAGGAACATGCATTTAAATTACGAAAAAGTAAGTGAGAAGGGGATACATATGTGTGTCTTACATGCATACATATACACCTATATATGTGTGTGTAGCCTTACATTTATACCTGCCCACCCTAATCTATCAATATACAGCTTCTGCCCACCCGGTCGAAAATTTCTGGCGCCGCCCCTGCGCGTCCATCCTGTTAAATCCGCCAAATGCGTACACTTTGGCGGCGATTGGGTTCCAAAAGTGAGGGGGCAAGGTGCGAAAACTTGGGGGGGGGGCAAGGACAGTTTTCTTCCCTTTGTAGAAGGTTTAACATAGTGCGGGGGCAAACGTGGCAAAAATTGCTCCCACGCCAACCGTAATCGCCGCCACTGCACACACACGCGCACATACACACGTTACTTACCCGATGATGATTGGTTCCACCATTCTATCAAAGATCCATGACTGTAGCAGAGACTGTAGTATGGCCATCCTAACCTTACTATTCTATGGTATGGCAAGACTACTAATGGTGTTACTGGATGGCTCCGTTCTGGTGCTGATAAAATGACATTATTCTCCGAAATGAAGTTTAATGTTGAAGATTTTATAATATAAATTGAGGGACGTCCCATCATATTCACCTTTGGGGAACAGGGTCTCCCGCTCCTATAAAATTATCTCTTTCCAAAACTTTTTTGGAGTAATCTCCAGTGCTGGTGAAATAGGTTCACTCCCGATAGCGGACGATGCCAAATCGTAAAGCCAAAGAATGGTATTAATTCATAAGTTGCATACAGAAAACGTTTAAATAAAAGAACAAGATTATATACATCTCTGTTTTAATTCTTGAATTATTTTATTTAATGTTGTTAAAGTTGGGTATTTACAATAACAATTCAAATTTGACTCTAGTTGTATACAAAGTAAAATGAACATGGCCGTGCTAGGATCTTGTTTATAAATGAAATCAACATGAGCGTAAGCTGTTACACCTAGTCTTAAATAGGTACAAAGGAAGAAAAGGTAAAGTAGAGAAATATTAAGGCTGTCTTATTTGGCGCAGGAACTCAGTGAAGTGTGTTATATAAATAATGGAATTGAAGTAAAGGTCGTAAACACTTGTTTAAGATTGCAATTAGATGCATATTTAAATGCCCGTGTAAATAATTGCAGTTACGAAAATAATATTCGTAATACAGGAACATTTATGTGGGTATGAAATATTTAAATCACATAGTCAAATTCAGAGAACTTGTACGGTAAAATCTGTTAAAACAATGTAGGAATAGAGACTGGGCTGAGTTAAATTTATAAACATATTTATTATAGCCCTTGCTATATTTTAAAATTATATCCAATGTTATGATTTTTTAGCCGTAATGTTCTCATGATAACTTCTAGTTATCGATATATGATTTCTGGAAGTAACAAGAAGTAGTTGAGTACCACACCTATATCATGAAAAATAGAAGTAAAATTTAGCTAGTGGTGTAGCTTTTGCTACTTGATGCATTTTAAGAAATTGAAAGGTGGAAGTCGAATAATTCCAAAATTTACTGTATGTGTAAGCACTGAATATTATTAAATGCAGATTTGATGATCTTGATAACCAATTCTAAAATATCTGCAAATAATAGATTATTTAATCATAGCCTATATTTAAATTGGTTCTAACCCAAAATACCTTGAAACTTAATATGGTCCAACTACAATCGCCTTATTCCAATATCATGTTTATACATACACATGCAATTTCTACATGAATGAATTATATACATGTATAGAAGCACGTACTAGTTATCTACTGTATCATTTGTGCACCTTGATTTTTCTGTCCTATATATGTTTTTTTTTTTTTCAATTGAACAGCTGGCCATTTGGTTACTGCTAACTGGAATACTGACCACAAAACACTTAATGTGTGCCATTTTCATATTTAACCCTTCACTGGTATATATGTAAGTGCTCACCATAGATTATAATTGTAAGTTTTTAAGACCCAGATAATGATATCACTTTCTGGTCTTCTGTAGCTGCCGTATGTAATGTCTATGACCAGATGATACCAGTTATGGATTGTTGAAATGTTCTCCTTTTGATATCAATCTTTTTTTGTGAGTGCCACACACACACATAAACCAACCACATAACCATTTTCTGCAAACATATTTTATTTTTGTGCTCACTGAATTCATGTTGTATCACTGATTCTTAGTAATTAATTTATTTGACTCCATTCACTTATTACTCTACTATTTCTTGCTAAATGAACTTTGAAATCAGATATTCATCTCAAATGAGGAACAGCAGGTCCAAGCATGGCTTGCTGAACCAAGTGATGAGAAAAGAGAAGACGTGGATAGTGTTTGATTCTCAGGGTCCGTAAGACAAAGTTCCTGAGAAATCATTGAAAAGTGATCATGATAGCAACACGGGTCAATCTTTCTCCTCAATATATTAGGATGTAGATGTTATGCAAATTATTTAACATCAAAAGTAAATTCCAAGTAAAATTATAAGAATTATGTTGTTTCTTGATAAATTGTCTCTCATAATAGTTAATCAGTAATATTGCAGTACAAGAATGTAATTTTGTTGTTATAAAATAATTAAGTTAAATTTTAACTTATAACTGATGTATATTAGGTGATAAATGTTTATAAATTCTTGTTAACATGATAAATGTAAAAAGATATTTGAAAAAATGTCAAAAAACAAAAATTCTCATATGACCCAATGAAGAGTTAAGGTGAACTTGTGTTATATTTCATGCCATGTTTAATTTCTGTGGGAGAAAATCTGATTGTAAATTGGTTTCCATATACTAACACAAATCAGTTTTGTTGATTAGGTTTGGTGCCCTGAGCATTATAATTATGATTCTGTGTGATTATACAGTTTTACCATTTATGTAGTGGCATAACTAATGGCTCAACATCACAAAGGTGCCCTAGTATCTCATGGAACCCCATCCGATACTAGAAAAATGAAAAACTATTTTATCAAATTTTTCCAGCATATATTACTACGTTGGCATGAGTAACTACTTTTATTTCCTTTCTTATGTTTATGAATTGGTATGCTACAAAGCACCATAAGAGCGAAAAACAAACTCTTCCTAAAGTGAGCATGTGGTGACTTCAAGGTAGGATGGGCACTATCGACTAATTAGTCAGAAAAAATGTACTGCATTTTTTTTTACTAATATTAGTCAAACCTTTAATTGAAACCTTTTCCAACTAATACTTAGAACAGGGCATGAAATTTCTAGTTTGAAATCAGTCGCCGGACTAAAATCTTTGGTCGCCACTATTTTATATTGATAAATAATAAAAATATGAGCAATGATTAAAAAGTTAGGAATTAATGTTTGAGTAGTGCTGTTGTTCTGCACTGAAGTACCACTTATCAATCGCAGCTGCTGGGTCAAACTCTGTCAGGGAAAGGGGGAGGCGGTCCGTTTATGGAAACTCTGAGCAAATCATCCAGTGTCTCAGTCTTCAGAGAGTTCCTGTAAGTAGTCTTGAGTCTGTTGTGACAGCTGAAACGTCTCTCACATGAAGCTGTGCTCACTGGTAGAACAGCATAAAATGTCAAAATCTGGAGCAAATTGGAGAATCTTGCTGAACACTCCACACTGTGGATTTTCTCCAGCATCTGATTGAAAGCTGGAGAAGGAAACAAAAGTTTGTATACTGTCCACTCTGCTGACAGAACATCCATTTTCTCATTATAAAGGCTCGGGTTCAAGTATATGTAGAGCTTCTTTATTTCTTCTATCCCAAACTGAAGAATATTTTCTTTGGGATGCCAACCCAAGGTGTCGAAAACATGCAGAGATGCAATCGCATCTGTTGATATAGATTGCAATCTTTCTGTGATGTACACCTTCGCATTGTTAATTAAGTTTCCTCTAACAGTCTGAAACTCTTGCTCTCCGTTTTGAATGTTTGTGAGCTGCACATCCCTGATCTTCCCTGAAAGGATACATGGTCCAAGAAATTTTGTTCGCTTGGTCCAACATTAGATTCCTGTCAGCCAAAACTGAAATACAGTGTTCAATTCTTATTTTCAGAGATGAAATCAAAAATTCTTATTTTATAGTGCCAGGCTTAAAGGGTTCAATTTCCTGTAGAAATACACAAGGAAGTACAAAAGCTTAACAAATTTAAATTGCTTCAAACTTTTCAGCAAACCCTTAGCTTTAGCGCCATCATTGTCTTTTCCATGGGCCACCTGTTCAAGATGGGTCAAAACAGCTTTCCATGATTGCAAGAGAGCTCTTACTGCACGTTCTTTGCTGGCTAACCACCTAATAGTGTGGATATCACTGAGTTTTAGAATTTCTTCTATAACTTCTGCCGTTTCTCTCAAGAGGTGAAGTCTTGAGGCGTGTTTGACACACATTTGAAACAATGAAATTTTAGTCACCAGCCCAAAACTTTTGGTCGCCAATGGCGACCTGGCGACCGGAAATTTCGCGCCCTGACTTAGATTTTTTTTTTATTATTGTCTTGAGATTCTTCAAGACTACATTATGCTCAGGTTCACTGCATGGAACTCAATCTACATTTTTAAGTAAAGTATGAACTTCTGTATAATATGTATGGACCCCACAGAGAATGAAACCCTGGACCCTTGGTAACAAGGTAAAGCATAAAACATCTGGGCATCTTAACACATTAAGTTCTGAACTCTAATATTAAGATAGCATATTCAAATCTTGAACAAGAGATGGGTGTTCTTTGTGAGTGTCCACCAATTTCACCTAATCACTGCTGATTGTCATTGTTACAATTAGACAAAAATGGATGGCAGAAAATATAACAAAATATAATTACAATTTACGTTTGTTTGCTACCTCTTTAGGCTAATTGCGATGGTGAGAATGAGTGATTACTAGAGCCCGGATTTTAGGCAAAATGCCTATTCGTTTCCGACGCTGGTAGACAAAAATTGAACACACAAGCACACCAAACCGAAGGTTCTTAACATTCTGAACAATACTTTATGTTGCCTTTTTTTGCCTATTTCACCTTACACTGCCTTTTTCAAACATTTTTGCCTCTTTTGTCATTCCGACAAGGCATTTTTTTATATTTATCTTTTTTTATTTGATTTCATTTTTCAATAACCCTTGTTATTCAAATGCCACCACGTATTTAATTTAAACAGCAACAATTCATGCACAAGTTTTGGTACTACTTTACTATACCTGAGACACCTGGGAATGATTTCTTTGGCACTTTTTTACATTGCTAACGTACTATTCTGCATTCCGGAACACTTATTTAGGTGAAATAATGGAATTTGTAACGAAAATAATGTGTATTTCTTACATTTATGAGTACTTACTGTTCTTGTTTATTTCCACACACAACATGGCGATAGCTTACCGTTGATCGTTCGTTGTGCCAGTGTTTTGTCGATTTGGAGTGTGCATGCAGTGTTGCAAGCTCCTTTGAATTGAAAGCACTTTAGGAATTTTAAATTGACTTTTTTACTTACGGGGACGAGGTATGCCTACTAGGTTAGGTTAGGACTGTTAGGTTAGGTTCCATTAGCAGGAGCAGAAATAGCACGTTGGAGAGAGATTTTCGTATAAAACCACATGGATTCGCATTAAAATGGACCAAAACTACATTCCGGAACAACAACAACACTCCAGAAAATGAATTTCGTAAGTACTTTCTCCTGTAAATTTGAAGGAATCCGTCTCAGGTATAGTAAAGTGTTACCCAAGTTTTAAATTCAATACCAGGCAGTTTGGCAACATTGCATTCATTATCAGTTTTGCAGAAACAACAACGCAACTGACTATCTTGTTGAAGCAAAACAAATGTACTTGATCTCGCATCGCGATAAGCGATTGTTGTCTCGAATTCGCCTTCTTGAACAAAAATTCGCTGCTAGTTCTCTTCTGTTCATTAAGGCCCCCAGAATCTAAAAATTTAAGGACACGTCACCAGGAATTTCTCTCCCTCCCCAACCAATCCTGACAAGGTTGGGCACGTGGATTTCTGAATGTATTTATTATGCAGAGAATTTTGAAATGTTGGTGAAGTTTTTTGGTGTGTCTCCGAAGAAGAATCCTCTGCTGTACGAGATGACAAAAAATTGCTACGTTCGGAAACTGTTCGAAGTGACTTGTCATGCTACGTTCGGAAACTGTTCGAAGTGACTTGTCATTTATTGCAGCCCATTATACAATACTGCCACAAACCATAACTAAACTAGAGAAATCAGGAGAAGCCCTTGTGTCTGCTCTGGCTACTTTCCACAAATGTGTCAACACGATCACTTCTGTCCCTGGCCCTAAAGGCAAGTTGGTTAGTGAGAAATGTGTGCGTAGTGAAAATTCTGATCTTGAGGAAATGGAGAAGATCGGCAAAATCCTAGCGGGCGACAATACTGTCATGGTTGAAATCGATCCATTCGTGACAGATGCTTCAAATACGCCCCTGTAACATCCTTTGACATGGAAAGGTCCTTTTCGGCTATGAAGAATGTTTTGTCTGACAGAAGACAGTGTTTCACGACTGACAACTTGAAGAAAATCCTAGTTGTTGTGTGCAACAAGTAAATACGTACTGGCATTACTAAAGTGTCCGAAATGCATTTTCTTAAATTTATTTTTGCAATATCTTTGATATGTGTGTTTATCGTTGCTAAATCTGCAAATTAAGAAGAAAAAAACATTCATTGAAGCATTAATATTTTACAAATAGTCTCGTTTGAAGGCAGTGGGTATGATAAACCTTTTACTGTGTGTTTTTGTATTTGTGTTCGTTTCTTTGTTTTGGCTCAGGTAAGATTAAAAATATTACTAAGTGTATGTGGTGTTTGTTTTTGTTGTGCACCAAGCAAATTTTTATTGATGTAGGCATCCGTCACGTGCAAATGAAAAGCAACTAAATTAGATTTTAAAAATGAGCCATTTTGCTGGGCATCGTAAATATTGAAAGTAAAATCTGAATTGTTTACCTTACGTAACAACAGCTCAATAATATTTACTAATTTTAGGTTAATTTGTAAATACATTTTTAAAGATTTAAGAAGAATTTAAGTCCTTCTCTTCAATTTTTAATGCCTCTTCTTCAATTTTCACTGCCTCTTTCTGAAACTTGACTGCCTTTTTTTCAATTTTTCGCTGCCTTTTTACCTGCCATTTTTAATACTTTTCAGTGCCTAAACATCTGGGCTCTAGTGATTACATAAATAATGAATAGGAACTTACAAAGGAACACCCATGTAAATGCCAGAACTGAAACTGTCAGTGGTGAGAATGTGACTCAACCACTGAACATACGTCGCTGACAAATTTCTACTCTCAGGAAAAAGGAAGTGAAAATGAACAGCTATTTTGGCTGCAGCAAGTTTGAGAATGTACTGTACAACATTTAGTCTTTCCCTCACAACCATAATTAGTGTTTATTTTTAATGAAACTAGTCTTCATTTACTTTGCATGAGAGCTAGTGGATTTTTAAACTACATTCTTATTATTTGAGTGGGTTTAAGAATATTTTTCAATGCAGCACAATGCTGCAATCTGCCAGAGGTTTCCTTGAAAATATTCACGACTTCATATTTAATCGCAAAATGCATTTCTTTCCAGAATGTTGTTGGAAATAATGGCAATTTTGCATAACTTCCAGTACAATTAAATTCCACAAAAGTATCATACTGCATTTTAGACGAAAGCATTTTCCTTAACATTTGTGCCATGACCAAAATGCTACCGTGTAAAGTGAGAAATCTTATGGCATTTCAGATGCCATGGCATATTTAATGTCATTTCTCAAGGATAGGATCCGTCCTATTTCCGTAGCATAGCCAATCAGAAGCGACCTCTATGTCACAAGTGCAGTTGTAATGGTGGCCGTGTGAGTAGTAAACAACGTATCACTTCACATTTTTAAAACACGATAATTATTCAACCGAGAGTTGAATTAATTATTTAGTTTTTTCAATTGTAAACACCATGCACTCGCCATGTATGGTGTAACTCGATGTGCTTATCGTGTTGTATGTATCATACAATGTAATTTCAACAGCTAACCTAAATGTTCCATGAAATGCTTTCATGTAAAGTACTCTCTGCTATAAGGTTTTTGGAAGCATTTACATAGCATTTATGCTAGCAAAAATGTTAAAGGAAATGCTTTCGTCTAAAGCCGGCTTTACTCTGGAAAGGATTGGCCAGCACTTGTGCACAGTAAAGAATTGATGCAAATATGATGTATTGAACTACATGTGACATTCACGTTCAGAGATCCAAGGTTTGAACCCTTGTCAATCATGGATGTATCATTGTGTTTGTCCTATCACCATTTCATTAGTTCATCATTCATTTTCATTGTTGCTATTAACTCAACAGTTAGAAAGGAGAAGTAAAATTATCAAAATAGAAATACATACATTTTTCGTGTCCATAACTTATTTATGTTCTTTGCAAGATGTACAGGGTACTATTGTTCATTAATATCTAGCATAAAATGTTACTTTTTGAATTGTGGAATATTTGCCTTGAAAACCTTGAATTTTACTTGAATTTTATCTGTTTTCCTCAATGTTTATGCATTAGTTGCTAAGCAGAACATATATATATATTTTAGTTTAGTTTGAATCATGTTAGATAAGACATTAATATACCAATCATGTAATTTCTTAGAACTGTAGTCATGCTATTGTTTACCCATGTTTTGTGTTACTTATAATGTGGTTGTCGGTACCATTGCAGCATGCAAGGAAAAAGGTGAAGTAGTAGGAAATAGGATGGGTGCCACTGCCTCTTCTCTTCCTGGAGAGTCTCCGGCCCCTCCTCGATCCACTTCCATGGCACAGGCTGCACGAATGAACTCTGGATTTAGATACGATTCTCGGACTATTACCCCATCAGGAACCAATGACCAGCTAGCCGTTGTAGTTCGGTAAGTCTATATAATCCTTTTCTGTTAGAGGCATCTCTCGTATTGGCAGGACACAACTCTCTTATGGAAATGGGGAATATGTCCTTTTGGGAAGATACAAGGCTTCCAGCAGTATGTGATAAGGGAAGAAAATGAAAGTAATCCAAGTGGAAAGCATTACATACCAATAAAAAGATGTAGGAATTTGGAAGTTGTTACGTCAATATAATTTTATGAAAAATGAAAGATATTTATTAATGTTGATATGAAGGTACAGCCAAGAAACATGTCAGTTTGAGGACAACACAAGCCCGCATGTACGCATGAGCTCCAGATGCTCCAGAATGGGGAACAGGAAGGATTATCTATCCCCCAACCCCCCCTGGAAAGTGAATTTCAGGTGCAAATTTCATATTCTATATGTGTAATTTCATTGCAGCTACAATATATTACAGAAAAGAGGACTTATTACAGAGTCATTCCATGTGAAATCACCCAATTTTAAATCAATTGGTTGCTTGACCATTTTGTTAATTTTTTATATTTTCACCATAGGTGGTCTTGCTAGTGACCTGCTCAAAAAGATTATTTTTTTTTGAAAAATCTTCCGCCATCTTGGATTTCTGCTCATTTTTCATCACTGCGGGAAGCAAAAATGAGTGTTTACAATGGTTTTGAAAAAAGGTTGCTGTGTGATTTCTATTACAGATGGAATGTTTTAGTTTTCACTGCCTGAAACTAGAGATTCTGGCCTTTCAGAAAATGTATATATATGTAAGGTAAGAATTAAGTAACTGGGACTTTAATGGGTTTCAATATAACCATTGTAACGGGAAATTTTGCCAATTTTAAAGGTCTGTAAAATCAAAAGGGCTTGAAACCACAGGATGGAATTATTTTTGCAAGAACTATGAGTGGAAGGCTTTTCAGCCATGGTGAAACAAATCCGGGGTTGTAAGCCCTTCTGTCCGATTTTTAGTTCCGAAATCCGAAAATTTCCAAAATTTGTGAATTTCAAGGTCAAATATCTCTAAAGGGGGACCTGCCAAAAATTAGAAATTTTGGCCATGGATACTCCTACTAGTACTTAGTAAAACCTGTGAATTTCATTTTGGGGTTCACACCGATGTTCATGTTACAGGCTGTCAAATATCTCTAAAAATGACATCGTGAAAACGTAATAATAAATAGGCTTAAAGTGACCTGATTTCCATTATCTTATAATCTAGTTATTTTATAAGGGTAAAAAGAAATTAAAATAGATAAACTAGTTAGTTACTAGTTGATATGTTTCAATATATACTTAGTGTGCTTTTGTTAATAAAAATCAAATCAAATCAAAATCACTTTTTGGATTGAGAAGACAAATGTTAGTAAACAAACAAGAGTACTATTATGTCAGTAAGTATATACAAGTTGCTTGCACATGATTCTTAAAGGTTTATGAATATCCAATACTATCAAACCTTACTCAATACATCCACTCTGGTACATAACAATTGTATGCGAAATATAACATAATATATACAACAATTGTCTGCGAAATATAACATAAGCTACCTGTAAAATATGACAAGCATTTAAACGCTTGAGAATATACGTATTCAAGTTCTTCCTCTATTTTTGTATTCCAGTCACATATACACTGTGATATACACAGTTTACAATTACAATTACACAAGACTTAAAATTACATGAACTGAATCCTGATTTGGACAATTCTGATGACGACGACGAGAAAAAAATTACTTACAAACAATGGATAACAACAGATCGTTGCAATTTGATCACTGTTGTAG
The DNA here is from genome assembly GCF_977018435.1 of Lepisma saccharinum. Taxonomy (NCBI): domain Eukaryota; kingdom Metazoa; phylum Arthropoda; class Insecta; order Zygentoma; family Lepismatidae; genus Lepisma; species Lepisma saccharinum. Next base: position 51,690,066 of record NC_139233.1, read on the forward strand.
AAATAATTTCAGAGTTTAAAGAAAATTTAGCTTCGAAGTTACTGCAATTAAAAAGTCACCACTTTATTGCTCAGAGTCAATCAGAATTTTGCAAAAGAACGAAAGAAAGTCTTTCTCCGGATGAATGTGTAGTGATTGGTGATTTCTCTGAAAACTTCACATTTGTTGTACAAGATGAAATCGAGAGTTACCACTGGATTAATGCTCAAGCTACTGTCCACCCCTTTTGTGTCTACTTTAAGACTAATTCTTCAGATGATCTATGCATCAAACGTCTTTGTATTATAAGTGACTGCATTGTACACAACACAACTGCTGTTTACGCTCTCCAAAAGCAGCTGATTCCATTTGTTCAAACCTTCATCCCAAATCTAAAGAAAATTTATTATTTCTCAGATGGCTCAGGATACCAATATAAGAACAGAAAGAATTTTTCTAACTTATGTAAGCATAAACAGGACTTCGGTGTAGCTGCTGAGTGGCATTTTTTTGCCACAAGCCATGGCAAGGGTCCTTGTGATGGGATTGGTGTGACGGTAAAAAGACTTGTGGCAAAGGCAAGTCTGCAGCGACCAACTGAGGGCCATATTCTTACACCAAAGGACATGTATGAGTTTTGTGTGGAAAATATTAAAGGATAAACTTCATCATGGTGGCTGAAAGTGACAAAAAATGAGCAAGGGTTTCTGAATGACCGCTTTAATGAAGCTCATAGATTTGAAGGAACAAGAGATCACCACTGCTACATACCCAAGGACTCTTCAACTCTTCTCATCAGTAGAATATCTGCATCATTTCAAATTAATCATGTAGAGTTCAGAATTGATGACTCACCACGAATATTTCATTTTTATGAAATAATTGAAAATGACAATGTCGTTTGCATTTAGAATAACAGGTGGTATGTAGGTAAAGTAATTGAAATGTCAAAAGAAAACAATGATGTTAAAGTGATGTTCTTCAATCCTGGTGGACCATCAACGAGCTTTACTTTACAAAGAAATGACGTTGCTTGGGTGAAGTTGAACAATATAATTGATGTTCTGACACCATGTGACTTCACCACTGTTACTGGGAGAACATACAACATTTTACTCAACAGAAAAACACAGAACTGTCACAAAAGTTACAAGCACATAAGAAGAAATAGTCCGTTGATCAATCATCTCCGTGCCAATCAGTGTTTTCGGGTCCACGCACCAGTCAGATATTTTTTCTTTTTTTCATGGCTCCATGGATTGAGACACAGGCAAGATCCCCTGTAACTTTGATGTCCATGTGTAGATAGTGTATATACAGGGTGTTTCTAAAGGTCGTTTACAACGCTTGGGAGGTGATTCCTCACACGAAAACAAGCAAAAAGTCTAAGTTCCATTTTTACGACTGAGGCTTCGTTTCCGAGATAGGAGCCTCGCAAAAGGTGACAAAGTGAACGTCAAACCTAACTGGGACGAATACTATCACAGATAGAGAGGCGGTTCCAAGGGAATCATAAAGGAATCGTATGTGCTCAGTCCGGAAGTCACTATGAAAAGTTCACTGCACGCATGCGCAATGGAGTCCTCAAAGGAATTGGGGATTTCCAGCAACAACAATGCATGGAAAAGGTATGTAACGCAGCAAGAAGGACCGTGACAATGAGAAATGCGTTCAAGACAACACATCCCGACCTCAAACATCAAAACATGACCACCGAACACAAAATCCGAAAAGTTGAGCACGGTTGCATACCCCAGTTACACGCGAGGAATGAACGAATCATGTCATGTGGCATACGAGAGACAGGAGGAGGGAAAGAAAAACACAATATCAGATGATTGCGACAACGTGTATTTTTACACGCGACAACTACGTAATATCCCCCCCCCCCACACACACACAACAAACAACAAATGCTACAATATCTTACGCACAGACAGTCCGTGTCACTGTACACCAACTGAAGATGTCACTTTCACCACACAAAGGGGGTGGGGAGCAATACCAAAAGTGTTCGCACGCGATCATTGTGACGTAAAAGAGACCAGTTTTGGAAGCGCTGCACAGGCAAGTCTGGCTCTCGTAGTCTACGTTTGACCTTCATGACTGCTGTTCCCGCGAGAGGAGCTCGAAGGGTTGGTTCTCTCCGGCAGTCGTCCCAATCGTGTTGCAGGTGCTGGGATATGATCAGCAGTTCGCTCTAGGTTGTCATACGCATTGAAGAGTACTAGTATGTTGCATTGAAAGAAGTTGACGTGGTGGAGTGGGCAAGTCAAGTATCGCAACAATTGGTCTTTGGTGTTCGTACGGTGATACGGCCAATTTGTGCAGTGTGCCAGTGTTAAACAAAAACAATACTTTGCAGTTCCAGCTCCCTATTACACAGATGGCTGCGTATACGACCCAGCAGCTAGCAGACATGCATCTCATGTATGGGGAGGCACGTGGTAATAGCCGTGAGGCAAGGCGTCTTTATGGAGAACGCTTTCCACATAGACGTTTACCGTCTCACACCTTCTTTCAGGTAGTGGACAGTCGACTGCGTGAAACAGGGTCAGTGTTACCACCGCGACAAGAAGTTGGAAGACCCCGAAGTGTACGCACACATCAGTTTGCAGAAGATGTGTTAACAGCGGTCGCAGAACATCCTGGCACCAGTACGCGAGTGCTCGCTCGGGCACGAAACACGTCTCATGTGAATGTTTGGCGAGTGTTGTCAGATGAAGGAATGCACCCTTTTAAACTGCAGAAAGTACAAGAACTGTTACCTCGTGACTTTCGCCCTCGTATGGAGTTTTGCCAATGGTTGTTGCATCAGCTGGACACAAACCCTCACTTCGGGGCAAACGTATTGTGGACAGATGAAGCCATTTTCACCAGGATGGATGTCTTCAATAGTAGAAACAGTCATGTATGGGACTTTGACAACCCACATGCACTTTTTGTGGCCCATCACCAGCACAGGTTTTCAGTGAATGTGTGGTGCGGGATAGTACATGATCATTTAATTGGACCATACATTCTCCCTGTTCGCCTGAATGGTCGCACGTATCATGCATTTCTTAGTGAGGTTCTGCCTGAACTGTTGGAGACCGTACCTTTGGCACTGCGGCAAGAAATGTGGTACCAACACGATGGTGCACCAGCTCATTTCGATCGTAATGTACGACATTTCCTGCATGACGTGTTTCGCAATAGGTTCATTGGTAGGGATGAGCCTGTGCCTTGGCCACCGAGGTCGCCAGATCTCAACCCTCTCGATTTTTTCTTCTGGGGAGAAATGAAAACCCTCGTATACGACACACCTGTCACATCAGCTGAGGACCTCGTTGCTCGCATCAACGTCGCCGCCGCGACGGTAGCAGATACACCTGGCTTGTTTGCTCGTACTCGACAATCCTTGATTCGTCGCTGTCATCTCTGCGTAGAAGTAAACGGCAGACATTTTGAAAACCGTCTGTGATTATTGCCCTCGGCAAATACCAGTGAGAACACTTTTGGTATTGCTCCCCACCCCCTTTGTGTGGTGAAAGTGACATCTTCAGTTGGTGTACAGTGACACGGACTGTCTGTGCGTAAGATATTGTAGCATTTGTTGTTTGTTGTGTGTGTGTGTGTGGGGGGGATATTACGTAGTTGTCGCGTGTAAAAATACACGTTGTCGCAATCATCTGATATTGTGTTTTTCTTTCCCTCCTCCTGTCTCTCGTATGCCACATGACATGATTCGTTCATTCCTCGCGTGTAACTGGGGTATGCAACCGTGCTCAACTTTTCGGATTTTGTGTTCGGTGGTCATGTTTTGATGTTTGAGGTCGGGATGTGTTGTCTTGAACGCATTTCTCATTGTCACGGTCCTTCTTGCTGCGTTACATACCTTTTCCATGCATTGTTGTTGCTGGAAATCTCCAATTCCTTTGAGGACTCCATTGCGCATGCGTGCAGTGAACTTTTCATAGTGACTTCCGGACTGAGCACATACGATTCCTTTATGATTCCCTTGGAACCGCCTCTCTATCTGTGATAGTATTCGTCCCAGTTAGGTTTGACGTTCACTTTGTCACCTTTTGCGAGGCTCCTATCTCGGAAACGAAGCCTCAGTCGTAAAAATGGAACTTAGACTTTTTGCTTGTTTTCGTGTGAGGAATCACCTCCCAAGCGTTGTAAACGACCTTTAGAAACACCCTGTATATATTGATGTAATGTTGTATTATGTGTAGTGATATATGGAATTGTAAATGTCATTGTGATATAATATATTGAATTGCAAACTGTGTATATCATAGTGGTATATGTAACTGGGATACAAAAAATAGAGGAAGAACTTGAATACGTATATTCTCAAGCGTTTAAATGCTTGTCATATTTTACAGGTAGCTTATGTTATATTTCGCAGACAATTGTTGTATATATTATGTTATATTTCGCATACAATTGTTATGTACCAGAGTGGATGTATTGAGTAAGGTTTGATAGTATTGCATATTCATAAACCTTTAAGAAACATGTGCATGCAACTTGTATATACTTACTGACATAATAGTACTCTTGTTTGTTTACTAACATTTGTCTTCTCAATCCAAAAAGTGATTTTGATTTGATTTGATTTTTATTAACAAAAGCACACTAAGTATATATTGAAACATATCAACTAGTAACTAACTAGTTTATCTATTTTAATTTCTTTTTACCCTTATAAAATAACTAGATTATAAGATAATGGAAATCAGGTCACTTTAAGCCTATTTATTTTTACGTTTTCACGATGTCATTTTTAGAGATATTTGACAGCCTGTAACATGAACATCGGTGTGAACCCCAAAATGAAATTCACAGGTTTTACTAAGTACTAGTAGGAGTATCCATGGCCAAAATTTCTAATTTTTGGCAGGTCCCCCTTTAGAGATATTTGACCTTGAAATTCACAAATTTTGGAAATTTTCGGATTTCGGAACTAAAAATCGGACAGAAGGGCTTACAACCCCGGATTTGTTTCACCATGGCTGAAAAGCCTTCCACTCATAGTTCTTGCAAAAATAATTCCATCCTGTGGTTTCAAGCCCTTTTGATTTTACAGACCTTTAAAATTGGCAAAATTTCCCGTTACAATGGTTATATTGAAACCCATTAAAGTCCCAGTTACTTAATTCTTACCTTACATATATATACATTTTCTGAAAGGCCAGAATCTCTAGTTTCAGGCAGTGAAAACTAAAACATTCTATCTGTAATAGAAATCACACAGCAACCTTTTTTCAAAACCCTTGTAAACACTCATTTTTGCTTCCCGCAGTGATGAAAAATGAGCAGAAATCCAAGATGGCGGAAGATTTTTCAAAAAAAAAAAAAATCTTTTTGAGCAGGTCACTAGCAAGACCACCTATGGTGAAAATATAAAAAAATAACAAAATGGTCAAGCAACCACCTCTGGGTGATTTGACATGGAACGACTCTACATGTAAGACATGTACTACATACAGGTTCCCTGTTGGAAGTCCAGAATATCAAATTCATGCCATTTCTGGACTAGGGATGAAAGTAAATTTTTACTTAGTATATCTCCTATGTGTGCCAAATCTTAATGTAGGGAAGGAAAGATGTCCATGTATGTTCAGTCACTGACATTCCTGGGTTGTAACATTTCCATTGAAAGTCTATGGAATCGTTACAACCGAGAACTGTCCGTGAACTGTACCATGCATCTGTTTCAACTGGAGGTTGGTTTTCCTTCGTCTCTTATAGAATCTGGAACAAATCAAGTCTTTTTTTGAACTGTTTGTTTCTTACATTATCCATTGAAAGAAGTTGATTCCAGGCTTATTTTGAAGACACGTGTGATTCAAAGTGTGTGGAGTATGTAAAGGGTTATGCATTTTGTTACAGTTGTTTCAAAACACTTTTCTGACTCTTGATTATTGCCTAATACTGATTAATTCCCTGCATTCTGTGCTCAGTTAATCAAAATGCAGTGAAAATAAGCACTACTTCCTTTGGAATAGAACTGACCATTACAAAAGAAACTGTTGTACCTGTATGGTTGTTTCTTGTGCTTAAGAGTAGATGCCATACACTTTCTGTAGCTGACGTGTTCTACCGCCACTAGTATTCAGGGTCTTCAATAACAGGTGAAATGTGGTTCGACTTTTAGTACGTGGTCTGTTCAAAAAAAGACCAGACTTTTGCAATACAAACACTATTACTGCAATTAACATTACACATGCTTGTCCCCTTTGAAGTTATTCCCCATGCTTGCAATGCAGTGCTCCCATCGTTTCTGCCACTGTTCGGATGCCTCCTGGAATGCATTTTAGGGAATAGCTCTCATCTGTGTTGTCACCTTCTGCTGAATTTCATCTACACTTTCAAAACGATGTCCTTTCAAGGTTTTTTATTTAACTGGGGAAACAGAAAAGTCCAGTTGGCCAATTCTGGAGAGTAAGGTGGGTGAGGCACAACAGTTATCCCATGACCAGTCAAAAACTGGTCGACAAGCAGTGATGTGTAACTTGGCATGTTGTCATGGTGCAATACCCAACTTTTTGTTTTTCCACAGCTCAGACCTTTTTCTGCACACAGCTTCCCTCAAACTCCTTAAAACTTCAATGTTGATCACCTTGCCCATGGCCCGACCACGAGGAACAAATTCATGATGCACTACGCCTTGCCAGTAAAGAAAAATAATAAATTCACCTTCATGTTTGATAGACTCATGTGCACTTTCTTCAGTTGAGGCAAATCTTTCCCAACCCACTACGATGATTGCACCTTGGTTTCCACGTTGTAGCCATATACCCAAGTTTCATTTCCTGTTATGATGTTTTTCACGAAGTTTTCGTCTGCATTGGCACGATCAAGCACTTCTTGACTGATGTGAACAGGGTTCTCCTTCGGCTCGTTGGTCAACAAACGCAGTACATTTCAAGGTTTTCAGTCAAAATTGCGTGACATGATCAGATTTTGATGTTGACTTCCTCAGTAACATATCTGACAGTCTAACGACGATGTGCACGAACAATGGACCGAACAGTACTGATGTGCTCATCGTTCGTTGATGTCGAAGGTCGTCCCAATTTTGAATCTTCCTCGATCGATATTTTGCCCTCTTGAAAACACCAAAAAAACTAATGACACTGCGATCGGCTCATACAGTCCTTGCCATGTTTCACTAAAGGATTTCCCCAGTTTAAAGCAAAATTTCAAAGAAACGTGCTGCTCAGCTAGGTGTTCCATTTTCAGTGTGAAGCAAACGCAACGAGAGGTTACTGCATGTGTTTACTTCGATGACTAACCGGCTACTGCTGACCGTAGTGTGGTGCGGTAGGCGACAGTTTGTTTCTAGAGCATGCCACCTGCTGGGACTTGCTGTGAACAGTGGTTCACATGCTATGACAAAAGTCAGTTTTTTTTAATAGACCACATATGCTCTTTCCTTCCATGAGGTTGTTGATCATTTTGTCATTAAAAAATACTCTGCTTGTTTTCCTCGTTATTGCCTCCAGCATCAATAATAAAATATAAAATAAGTAAGTAATAAAAAAGGAGAGATTAGAACAGAATATTTGCTACTTTACTAGCATCAATTGATACCATTATTTCTATGAAATGTGTGTAACTGGGTGAGCCACACTACTCCATTGGCATGTGGTGCTGTAATAATGTTTTCTTGTATAAGAACCTGCCGAACTTGCAGGAACAGTTGCAAGTGACTGGTCTGTACACTTGAGTTTCTAATTTTGATATCCAGTGGAAAAAATTGATGTTATCAAATTCTGCAAAATAGTCAATGACAGTGTTGATGGCATCCTCATTTGACAAACTTTTCTTCCCACCAACCCAAATTTTAAGTTCAGGCATTTGGTTTACCAGCTAAATGAAGAAAGATATCTATGGAATAGGATGGATGAGGAATCAACTTGAGGCCCAGTACATGCAATTTTGCTGTTGTGATGATTGATTTGCAGGATTGGATGTTGCTCTAATGAGAGAGCATCTTTTTGTGTGCCAGTAGTGGCAGTTAGTAGAGTGCTCAATTCCAGATGACTGTCAAACTTTACCTATGAGTTGCAGCTGGCTGCAATGAAGAATAATGCTTACCAACAGTGGTGCCACTTAATGAATTGTGGCACCCATCTCATGGAATGTACCAAACTTTTCAAACAGTACTTGTGTAGTGGTTAAATTTATTTTTGCTAAATAATTCGGTTCACCACAATTCATCTTTCTGAAGATCTAATACCAAGCCTTGCTCTTGAGAAAGAGAACATTTTAAGATGTTTTAGACTCTTTAGATACTATTCTTATTAATAATATTTTTTGTATGATGGCTATGGCAACGGACAATCTTCAAGGACACTCCATTTCACAACATTTACTACCTCTGTGGCTGAGAATGTTGAGTGTGACTCACAGACTCAGCACAGAAGTTTACTGGTTCAAATCCTAGCTTCGGATGAGTGTGTCTTGATCTTTATCATGATGTGCTGGGGACACTAAAAGGTCTGCTCCCTACCCTCCTAGCAAAGAAGAAAGAGCAGGCTCCCCTAGAAAATCTACCTGTCCCCTCTACCTCTCCTCATTTTTGTCCAGGTCCATATGCTATAATAAAACAAGTAAATATAGAGAGGAGCAAAACGTATGATACAAAAATAATAATGACAAGAAAAAGTACTTACCTAGAAGTAAGATTTTTTTTATTCTACCAATGTGTACCCTGTGGAATTAATGTTAATGCCATTATATCATAACCTGTGGCTCGACAGCCCTTGAAGGGCCTAGGCTGATATCCCGACTGCCAGTCTCCCTCCCACAATCCTACTTAGAGGTGTGGAGATCTTCAAAAAGTATTGGGGTGGCGTGGGGTCAGCACATTGAACCTACAGCTGTTATAGGAGATTTCTGAGACCGAGTTACACTACTCACTCGTAGCATTCCAATTTCCTCACAATGGTGGGTTGCCACCGGTCCTATACACAGGTCGAGAACCCAGAGACTGAACCTAGGCAGAGTCGAACCCATGCTGCCCCGCAGTCGGAACACAAAGTATAGCACCTTAGATCGCCTGGCCACAGCTTGTTTATTTTTTACAAATTATGTTTGGTAAATGCCAGGCTGAATATTGAGGGTATTACTTCTTTTTTTGTGTGTAGTCGAACAAAATATGCTAAAACCAGGTGAATATGGCTCGTGCGGCAAAATATTGTCTTCTTCCTCTTTCGGAAATTGCAGGAAGGACTATGCTGCTAGTGTTTCCGTAATAAGCTATGGGCAATAAAATCAATGGAGACATGGTTTCAGATCCAGGATGACTCTTTTTACAAAGAGTTTTACATTTGTTGGCACAGGCGGGAGAAGATAGAGTTTGACTGACATGATGTGTACAATACATGAACCTTATATATTTTTTGCTTCATACTGGGGGAAAACTTTGTGGACACACTCTGTACATAGTTACATAATTAATATATTGAGATAGCTGTAGTGGGGGAGATATATAGCTCATATTGTATGGAAGTAACTTTTATTTGTTTATTTCAGTGAAAGGAAGAAGAAAGTAACTGGGTTTGCTACGCTGCGGAAGAAACTGATAAGACGGCGTCGTTCATCCAAGGCATATGACCATGCCAGAGTGCTTCGTGAGTTTGTCAGTGATTGGAGTCCATTTCAACTGGGTGCTCTCGTCGAAGAATATGAAGCATTGGCTGCTTTGAAAGACCTAGTTGTTCAGGCAGAATTGGCCCGGCCTCCAGCAAGCACATACAAGCAAGACCTTTCAGATCTCTATGATTTCAAGTATTCTACAGATGTTGATTTAGTTTTCCAAGGTGCGTGTTTTCCCGTTCATAGGGCAATTTTGAGTGCTCGCTGCCCCTATTTTCGAGACGTGCTTTCCAAGTGTCCTGGATTTGGAGCTCAAATCTGTTTAGATCTTCGAACTCCTGGTGTCGATGTTCAACTATTTTCAGCCCTCTTGAGGTATTTATATACTGGTGATATATGTTCGCATGAAGCTGCATTTAGTAATTTAGATCTGTTAGTTCAACTCGGTGATGAATTTGGTACGCCAAATCCTTTGGAACATGATCTTCGGTACTTACTGGAAACTGGAGACTATGCTGATGCTGTGCTTATATTTACGTCGGATCACGAATATCAGCGAGTTTCTGGTTGTACCGGTGCACCAGGGTGTTCTTCTAGAGACGGAAGTAATTCCGAGTATGGTTTCCATCCGAAACTCGAACTTCCGTGCCACAAGGCAATTTTAAGTGCACGATCTCCTTTCTTTCGTAATTTAATACAACGTCGGACACGCTCAGGTGAGGAGTACACGGAACGTGCATTTCACATACCTGCTAAAATCGTACTTGACGAGTCAGTGATCCCTAAACGCTATGCAAGAGTTTTACTCCATGCTATATACCTGGACACGGTGGACTTGAACCTTATACTCAGGGGAAGTGGAAGTGCCGGGAGTCTCGGTGAGGTGCAGGCGTTGACACACACTGGACGTGCTCGGCCAACTCCGATTGAAGAGGCGATGGAGTTGTTCCAAATAGGCCGCTTCCTGGAGTTGGATATTCTGGCTCAAGGCTGTGAGGATCTCATCTTAGAGTGGTTGTCCTTGGAAAGCCTACCTACTGTGCTCCGGTGGGGACACCAGCCTCATGGTTCTGCGTGGGTCCATCGTCAAGCATTACATTACTTGAGAGAGGAATTCCAGGCTGTTGCCCAGTCATTGGTGCTGCATTTGTTAGACAAGGAACATTTGGTCGAGGCCTTGCAGAGTGATTTTCTTCAGGTATTTGAAACATTTGTCTTTATAATCTTATTAGTATCTGTGACAATTTTTTTCTGTTATTAGTAGGGCTTTGATTTCTGTGACCTAAAAATGTAAAAAAAGAACTAAAAAATGTTGTCATTAGCGGTATTCTTCACTGCATTTAGCTGACGTGCGTTGTTCTAACTGTGAAGGTAAGCTCAAGATAACACCCACGTTGGAATTCTGTTCAAACGAATAAGGTTTGCTTATTATAATTTTCTTTTAGTATATATTTTTTTAATAGAGCCATAGTAGTCTGGTGGGTATGGCATTTTGAATGCTACATGGGAGACCTGATTTTGATTCTCAGCGAGGGAATTTTTCTAACAGTGTCCCTGCATAACACAGCTCCGTGGTTCATCCAGCATCTACTAAATAGGTACCTTGAGGCAACTCTGAGGTATAACAGCAGTCAAAGTGTGGTACTGATCACACCATCTCTACAATGGCAGATATCATGAAGGTGTGGGCCATATCTCAGCACCACTTTTATATGTGCATCATGGCAAAGGGTTGGGGGCATCTTTCACTTGTACCCATAGGCGTGCACAGATCCTCTGATTGGAGTGGGGGGTAGGGGCAAAAGCCTTGATGAAAGTTCAGTCTGGAAAGAAAAATCTCATTTTATCTCACTCTTAGTTTTATACCATTGATGGGTATATATGTGTGTGTGTATATATATAAAACATATTATTTAAATACATTACATAATCAATTCATTCGCCCCATAACAAACCAAATGATATAAGGCCCCTTTTCCTCCAAACCAAACTGTTATAGTAGCAACTGTCTGAAGTACTTAGTTGTTCTTACTTGTTCCTCTGGTAATCTACAATGCATTACAAAAAAGAAAGATTGCGAGCAAGAAAATTTTTTGATCCAAATTTATATAAATTGAAAACAGTATTGATTTAATAGCACACAAATAATTCCATGGGATGCCATGGCATTCTCTTTTACAATTTTTCTCATTCAGATCGTTCGACTTAGAGGGATAACTCTCACAACCCCCTAGTTACTACTGCTCTGAACTTGACAAGACTGTAAGGAAAGCAGATGATATGAGCAAAGCGAGCAAGAAAAAATTATGAAATTAATTTTTATTTGTATGAAATTTAAAGTCGAGTAGGCAATTGCCCCTCTCTGTCCCCTTGCAGGTAATCCTGGCTGTCTGGAAGAAATAATGCAAGAAAGACGTGAAAACTAATTCCATCTTCAGTATCCTTTTGTCCTGTTACTCTTAGATTCTGATAGTCTTACATGCTTTTACTTCAATGTTTGCCTCCCTAGAATTGATTTCTTCCAAGGTTGGGAAAAGGCAAAGCCCCCCCCCCTGCCCCCTTGTGGTTGCACAACTGAACCAACCCTCTTCCCCCATAGTTGCTTCGAACTTTCATCAACTTGAAAATACTTCATTTTCTTTAAGAGTATAATTTTAATAATAGCAATAAGATTCCTCTACACTAAATTTCTAAGGGAAAGTATAATAATATAGGGGCATGGAACGTCTGGAAGGGGGGCAAAAATGGCCACCGCTCCCCCTTTGAAAACTAATGTCAACCTAAAAATATATATTTTACACATATAATTTGATTTCAGTCATAGTAATTTACATGAATTATTATGCGATAATTTCAAATTGAAGTGTTGTTTTTTGAAGGGGCAACACTATTATCGAGGTAATATGCCCTGGAAAAATACCTTGCTTGTCCCTTCATGGAGAAAATCTGCGAACGTCATGTCTATGCTTTTACCCAACCTTCCCCAATAGCTTGTACTACAAATAAGTCATTGTTGAACATGTGCAGGTAACACGAACTGGTGGCAGAGAGCGAGGGTGGAAAATATTTATGTGGACAACAATACTTAAGCATAACAATCTTTAAACAATCGAACATTGAGAAATAAGCATTATCATTTGCAGGCTCAAACAAAATGGTTCAAGTTACATTGAAATTAAGTACATCAATGTGTTTCTTGTGAAATACTAGCCGATTTTGATGTCGCATGACCACCTTAAGAAAATGAAATTGACTGCAAGATGGCAGCATGGCATAGACAGTTTTCTCCCCCTCGCCCATATCATGTGGTGGGACATTGGATTGGTGGTGGTGTTTTTTTTGTTATGTTGGTTGTTTAGCAGTTTTGGCCCATCTTGTATTTATTCCTGCAATTAACATTAATCCAGCATAAAGAATGGCAAATGTATTCGGCTGTTTTAATGTTACTGTTGATTTTTATAGCTGTGTGACGTGCTGCTCGATCTTTGGCCTTTGTCTTCTTTTGAAAAGTGGTTATGATATTCCACATTCTGAAAAAAAAATACTCTGTTTGCAAGTACTAGAGAATTTGAAAAAATCTTTTTTGATGTTGTCATGATATCTGTAATAGAAATGGACGTACTATATTTGCAAGATCTGTAAATTTAGAAGAGAAATTTTAGATCTTCACATTTACTAGTTTATGACATGTCAACAAATGACTTTCAGATTTATTGTTGTGGCCAGTCCACTAAAATTTTTAATTCTGACATTTAGAGAGATTCTGATAGTTGACATGGATGGACAGACATGATTAGTACACTACAATTCATTATTTTTATTGGAACGTGAGTGATCACCATTGTTAATATTTAGTTGGGTGCAAGACTGCAAATGATTCTAGTGTAATTGAGGATTATTATTTACATCGTTCTTGAAAATATCTATGAGTTACAGATTGCCAATCCCTACTCCAGAAGGATTTGCAGATATACCGTATGTGAATGTTGCATAAATAATACACTAAAAACACATTACCCATGTTACTTATTTAACTTGACATGCAGACACTCGTTAAACAATGAAGGTAGAGGGCCTTTAAAATTATAGTGAAACCTCGATTTTACGTTTCTCAGGGGACCAAGCGGAAAAAATGCAGGAAAATGTAAAATCGATAAAATTTTATATTTTTTTATGTTGGGACCATCAAGATTTCATGTAAAATCTGGGAACGTAAAGTCAGGGTTCCACTGTAATCAGTTGAGTTTAAGTTAAAGAAGCAACACAGATATATTGTTTTTAGTGTAAACATATATAGTTTATCACAGTGGAATATTGCTGTGCACATTACGCAATTCTGAAATAAAT
>NC_139233.1:51704088-51767876 GCF_977018435.1 Lepisma saccharinum
ACAAGAAAATTGCAGAAGTACAACATAAAGATATGCAGTAGTAAAATTGTAATCAATTTGCAAAAATTTCTATGATGACTATTCGCTCCCCAGAAAATTTTGCAATCTTGTATTCCCAAAAAGGGGGGGGGGGGTAAAAGTGAAATAAAAAACAAATGTTGAGAAAAGAAAAAAATTATGAGAAGGGGTTGTTGTAACACCAATATTACCAACAATTGTAATATATAGTAGTGATGGTTGCGAACGCAAGAAAGTAACAAAAATTCCAAAAATTTTAGGAAAGTGCGCAAAGAGTCCGGGATCAAATTAATAGACGTACGCTAAAAAACAAAAGAACCAATCAGTTACAAAAGTCACGGTTTCTTGAGGTTAATGACAAGTGTTTAGCACTGTCGCCTCAGTCTCTAACGAGAACCAAAACTTAATGTAGACTCTACATTGTAGAGTATGCCCGAAATGTGGGATCTACCAAGCAAAATACGTTCATAGATTGTTGCCAAAATTCACACTAGATTTACAAGTCAATATATATATATATATATATATATATATATATATATATATATATATATCCACGCGTCCGTCTCCGAACAATCTGTTGCAATACAAATCAATTAGTTTACAAATTCAGATAATGGATTTTTTTACGTTTCTTTGGAGTAAAGGGTCAAAACATAGAGCAATATTCAATTTGATACACTAGGTCTGAATTTATTACGTTAATCACTCAACGAAGCTCGATTAACGTTTCAATCAAACAAACAGGTACATTGAACAATTATTAACAACCCTTCCCATTTAACTCCCATGACGAACTTTCAAATAGATTCAACAAATATCTCCTTTTTTACTCTGAGATTTATACACTAAATCGTAAGAGAGCAAACAAATAAATACAATCATCAAAACACGTCGGTATTCATAACATCAAAAATTTAACAAGGTCAATGTTCAACAGTACATTAACGTTCACTCTTTTCTTTGCAACCAATTCCCTGTTTTAAGTTTGGTGCTCCCGTTTATTTTATCCTTCCATGTGCTAACCAAACATTATCTTTAACTTGTATTCTCCCTTCCCTGAGGTAACTTACTAAATTACGCTAGTGTACGCCTTGCTTACTCGACATTTAAAAGTTTGAACGCCACCTTTACATTCCTTTATTACAAAACGCGACGACGACTCATTTTTGACCAATAATATATCGTTATTTGCCTTGTAACTCGAAGGTTTCGCCGTTCGTATCTTCTTCATCTCAATATTCAAACTCGCGACTCGGTTCAGAAAGATACATGTATCCAGCACATTTCACTTTTCACAATATGTCAAAAAGGGGGGTTGAAAAAGTACATACCTCAATCACCAGGATAAAACTCGTCCTGCCGACCAATCGAACTCCGGCACCATGGAATCAAGTAGGTTTTGGTGTCCTTTTCGCACAGCCATCATACTTTTACATGGAATCTGGATACGTCCCTCGAACTTCCTTCTCTGTCAAATCCCATCTGTAACTCAATGGTCCTAATGGCGAATGGTACCTTGAAGAATACGGCAATCGAGCTGTCCTAAGGTCAAACGAAACTCTGCTCAACCAGATTCCCTTCTTCGCAAAAAATACAGTTCTTCCATGTCTTTACTCCAAGCGGCGCAATAAAAATGAGGCAGTTTGCGTAGCAGTCCGAATATAGAGAGAGTCCAATATCCCAGCGTGTAATCGGCGGTGGATAGACAAGTCTCGTCCAGCGAGTTTCTGTTCCGCTCTAAACACGCGTCATAATCTCTCCCTCTCTTTTCCTTCAAGGCTCGCTGGCTGGTTTCGTGGGTGTCAGCTGGATCGGGACTGTTGAGCTTGCACGCTCGTAATCGCAGCACTAAAACAAGGCCAGTGGAACCTCAAGCGGTAACTCGCACAACCAATAAACCACAAGACAGACGCAAGGCGTACCGACGAAGGAGGAAATGTGAGGCTTTTCTACGCGTAGTTTAAACGTAATACTTTTTATTACGAATCGCGCAGAAAAACGTCACAACAAACAACATTGGGTCATAATGGTCGTGTGTCTAAAAGGTTTTGTACAGCGTAGGCACAGGCGTAGGTTTTTCGCAGAGAGCGATGTATCGTGGCTGAATCGATATAAGTTTGATAGAGACGTTTGCTGTTGTCGTCAAATCTCAAAATGAAGCCTCGTAGATTATGTTTTGCAGCCATCATCTTATGCTAAGCACACTACATACACATTAAATATAATACTAAAGAAATGATTTACACTTTTAGTGTGTCTTCTGTACTGTTTTCAGTACATCAACAGGTGTTTTGAAACATCTACTGTGTTTAGATTTTCAAGCAAATATGAAAACAAATCGTTTATCATGAGGAATGACAATTTATATTTACAGCCAATATGTTAAAGAAATGGTAGGCGAGTTGTCCATAACAGTTTTCATTTGGTCTGTTCTACACAATGTGAAATTTAAATGAAAATGTAAAAAAGTGGAGGACAATATGTGCTTCACTTCAACAGAATTCCATTCTTTAAAGCAATATATGATGTGGAATGAAAAAATGAAAAGAGCAATGAACTATTTACCTACTATTATTTTTTCTCTTGGCTGTACATTATGTCTACTGTAGGTGTTTGGTAGAAAACCATTCAGTTTCAGTAATTTCCAAGAAAACAGTAGAGTACAATTGATAACAGTTGTAAATAGAAATTCCCAGCTAATCGGGCCTCCTCCATTGAGTATCGAACCTAGCAAAGTAGAATCTGAACCATTGGCATCACTAGTGAAAATTAAGTTCAAGGTTCACGGATTACAAATGTCAATAATTATTAGAAAACACTTTTGGTTGTTTTTGTGCTCAAAATTTGTTCATGCCTTGAACTTGGCCCAACTTCTAATTGATTAATAAAATATTTTCATGTTACATGCTACATTTGTACATATGAATTTGATTTCTGACTGAATGCACATACTACGAAAACATAAAAGATAGGCCTAAATGTTACTTCTTTTTTCTTTAAGGACGATTTTCATGTCCCATGTTATACTGTATGGAATTCTCGGCAGACAGTCATTCATTGTCTGTTGCCAAGAAGATGGACTAGTACTGCCACCACCTGGCAAAAAAAAAACATACATTTGCATTATCTATGAGCAGCTAGTTACAGCAATTTGGAGTATGCTAGAAGCACCAAACCCTGACGTACCTAACCTACTCACACCTGCATCTGAGAGCAGAAATAAATTAAACTTAACCAGCCTAATCTTTTCAGATGTTTATTTTTGCTATCAGATGCATATGCGAGTAGGTTTGGTGTTTCTAGCATGTAACACCAAGCTGATATAGCTGTTGTTAGCTGCTCACATCTATGTATAAAACAACCACTCACATCACATTTGCTTACACCTCCAATTTACAGAAATTTCATTCAATGAGAATGTCAAGAAATTCTTAGAAGTTCCACACATCACAATTTGATACACTCCAGAATATACCTTGCATTCCTGTAGATAACAAAAAAGAAATGTTGACATTTGTAACCAATTTGGATTAGAAATCACACAATAATGAAAGAACCAACCATATGGGATTATAGATTTTAAATAAAAGTGCTCTGTTCCCATATTTTTTTAACCACTTTTGGCTAATCATGAAGATGGGGATGAGGAATGACATGTTTAAACTGACGAAAGGACACTCACAATAACATCCATGTCCTGGCAAGGATTTGAACCCTTAACTCCTGACATCATAGCATACTTTTCTAACCTCGGTAACAGTTCGTTATATCGGAGACACATTTCTTCATTTTTACAGAAGAAACTACTTACGGAAATGAGCTTCTCTAAGGTTTCAGGCCCGTAGCTAGAATTGATCTCCAGGTGGGGCTCACGGGTTATCAGGGGGGCTTTGTAAACCAAGTCCATTTTTTAAAAAATATTAAATGAAGGTAAATTATGTGGGGGCGCTCATTCATTTATAAATATCATATACTACACAAATACTACATTTTTCTACATCTTTTAACCTTTTGTTTACCAGCTATCTATAAATAGATACCTCTAGGTATACCCCTTGTTTACCAGCTATCTATATATAGATATCTCGACAAGGTTGTAGTTTTTACGTCATAATGTCGCTATTTTTCGCTGGAATTGCGATTTTCTTCTTTTATATTATTGTTAACACATATACTGCAGAGTAAAGACTCTTTCCCCCATAAAAATGGGAGGAAAATGCCGGGAAAATGGCGGCTTCCTTTGAAACTGAGTCAGTGGCGCATAGACATGTCTTTTGGGGGGGTACAAGTTGTGTTCTATTACTCGTATGATAATAATACAATTATTTTCTTGTTCCAAATATGCATGCGATCATTTCCATGTGTATTTTGACAATGTTCTGTACTTTGTTGTCCAGGGGCGGAGGGGGGAAGGGGCATTTTTATTCAGAAATTTTGGAAATTTCTGGTTCCTCCCCTCGCCCCGCATCCGTAGCCTATAGACACTCAATGTGCATAATTTTATATAGTCCGATTTTATGGTTTATTCCGCGTATAACGGTACTTGATTCGTCCGTCTAAGGCAATTAGCTTCGGACCTACAGTTGTTTCAAGGTAACTGCGCATTTTGCTGAATAGCTCAGTGGGGTACAGACATATCGTTTTCGGGGTACAAGTCGTGTTGTGTTGTTCATATCATAATAGTGCAATTAATTTCTTGTTCCAGACATGCAAGCGATCATTTCCATGTTTATTTTGAGGGGCATTTTTCTGAGATTTTGAAATTTTCCAGTTCCTCCCCTCCCCCGCATCCATATATACACTCAATGTACGTAAATTGTATGTAGTCCGAATGTATGGTTCATTCCGCTTATAACGATACATCATTCGTCTGTCTAGGGCATTTAGCCTCCGATCTACAGTAAACTAAATGAAACTTTGCATTTTGCTTAAAATTGGCCCGGTAGATAGGAGCTTACCTGGCAAAATGGGCTTGGTAAACGAAAGGTTAAAACATCTCTTGAAGTCTTCTGAAATTATCCCTTACACACCCCATACTATTTTAGATGATACAGATATGTATATCACACACAAAAAACGCACAACATTTAATCACAGTGCCTACATTATATTCCACCCCCGGCCGAAGCAATTAAACTCCTCTTCCTTCCCAAAACTTGGGAGCTGTTGTTGACCTTTGACGCAGATGCGGAGGGAAATTGCATGATGACATCAAAGTCACAGATTTCTGTCTAAACGGGAGGTTGCAACAGGGACAGTGAAGGTACAGATAAAGAAGCTCCCCTATCAAAGAATTTTTTGAAGTCTAGAGAATATTCTAAATACATGCAGCTACTTCTGCTCATAAACAAAATGAGCGCATGTAATAGTTACTGTTCATATTCTGTAGATTTATCCTTAAAGTTGTGAGTTGTCTACAAATTCACTCTTCACTACAAACAAATTATGCAAAATAGTTTACCTAATGTAAAGGGGGGCTGATGGCAGTGCCAGGGGGGC
Organism: Lepisma saccharinum; assembly: GCF_977018435.1. Taxonomy (NCBI): domain Eukaryota; kingdom Metazoa; phylum Arthropoda; class Insecta; order Zygentoma; family Lepismatidae; genus Lepisma; species Lepisma saccharinum. Next base: position 51,709,609 of record NC_139233.1, read on the forward strand.
TGACGGGCTGAGCCCCCCCCTGGCCCCTGTCTGGCTACGGGCCTGTAAGGTTTCCAACGTTCGTCGAGGTATTTTCTTTCATCGTGGAATCTATTGACCGGGAAATCATGTATTTTTCAAGAGAAATATCTCACCGACGCACAAGTGCCATTGCTTTCGCCTATGCTTTCGCTACGTGAACCGGATGCTGCATACGTTTGATGACGTAACCCCCTGTCAGTGTTTCCAACCCCATTTTTTTTTAACTATGCTTGCCTAACCTAACCAAACCTAAAAAAAAAGGTAAAGTGTTCCCCTGTGCATAGCACCACGCCATGAAGGCGTATAGGGGGTGTGGGGGTAACGCCCCACACTTTCTTGATGCGGTCGTGAGTGGGGGAGATGTGATCAGCATCACGCCCCTGACCGCCTTTACCCCCCAGGGTTTCCCCCAGGTACCCATGTTATTCGACGCTGGGTGGGCGCCGGGGCCGCTTCCACCGTTAGAAAAGTTCCCGGATTTGAACCGGCCGAGGATCGAACCCGGGACCTTTAGCATGGTAGTCAGACGCGTTACCGACTGAGCCACCAAACCTAACCTAATCTTATCGGAAATGGTTCGTGGGGCTATCCGTCAGCTACCCGCGCATAATGAACAATCTGCACACGTCAAAAGTTTAAGGTTCTCCGTGCATATAGAACTATGGCATGAAGGCATATTTAGGGGATGTAGGGGTAGGGCCCCCGCATATTCTTGATCTCGGCCATTTTGGAGGTGATTTGATCAGTACCAAGCTCCAGCTGCCTTTGTTCCTCAGGGTTCCCCGAAGTATCCATTGATTTGAGGTTGGGTAAGCCCCAGAGCCGCTTTATGTGGAGACAAGGTCGGAATATCTCGCCCTTTGATAATAGAAAAGTTCTATGCTTTGATCACCCACCCTGAGAATCGAACCCATGTCTCCCGCGTCCCTCCTGGTAAATCCGCCAAATGCGCACACATTGGCGGTTATTGGGTTCCAAAAGTGGGGCAAGGTGCGAAAACTTGGGGGGGGGGGGCAAGGACAGTTTTCTTCCGTTTGTAGAAGGTTTAACATAGTGCGGGGGCAAACGTGGCAAAAATTGCTCCCACGCCAATCCTAATCGCCGCCACTGCACACACACGCGCACATACACACGTTACTTACCCGATGATGATTGGTTCCACCATTCTATCAAAGATCCATGACTGTAGCAGAGACTGCAGTATGGCCATCCTAACCTTACTATTCTATTGTATGGCAAGACTACTAATGGTGTTACTGGATGGCTCCGTTCTGGTGCTGATAAAATGACATTATTCTCCGAAATGAAGTTTAATGTTGAAGATTTTATAATATAAATTGAGAGACGTCCCATCATATTCACCTTTGGGGAACAGGGTCTCCTGCTCCTATAAAATTATCTCTTTCCAAAACTTTTTTGGAGTAATCTCCAGTGCTGGTGAAATAGGTTCACTCCCGATAGAGGACGATACCAAATCGTAAAGCCAAAGAATGGTATTAATTCATAAGTTGCACATAGAAAACGTTTAAATAAAAGAACAAGATTATATACATCTCTGTTTTAATTCTTGAATTATTTTATTTAATGTTGTTAAAGTTAGGTATTTACAATAACAATTCAAATTTGACTCTAGTTGTATACAAAGTAAAATGAACATGGCCGTGCTAGGTTCTTGTTTATAAATGAAATCAACATGAGCGTAAGCTGTTACGCCTAGTCTTAAATAGGTACAAAGGAAGAAAAGGTAAAGTAGAGAAATATTAAGGCTGTCTTATTTGGCGCAGGAACTCAGTGAAGTGTGTTATATAAATAATGGAATTGAAGTAAAGGTCGTAAACACTTGTTTAAGATTGCAATTAGATGCATATTTAAATGCTCGTGTAAATAATTGCAGTTACGAAAATAATATTCGTAATACAGGAACATTTATGTGTGTATGAAATATTTAAATCACATCGTCAAATTCAGAGAACTTGTACGGTAAAATCTGTTAAAACAATGTAGGAATAGAGACTGGGCTAAGTTAAATTTATAAACATATTTATTATAGCCCTTGCTATATTTTAAAATGATATCCAATGTTATGATTTTTTAACCGTAATGTTCTCATGATAACTTCTAGTTCTCGATATATGATTTCTGGAAGTAACAAGAAGTAGTTGAGTACCACACCTATATCATGAAAAATAGAAGTAAAATTTAGCTAGTGGTGTAGCTTTTGCTACTTGATGCATTTTAAGAAATTGAAAGGTGGAAGTCGAATAATTCCAAAATTTACTGTATGTGTAAGCACTGAATATTATTAAATGCAGATTTGATGATCTTGATAACCAATTCTAAAATATCTGCAAATAATAGATTATTTAAACATAGCCTATATTTAAATTGGTTCTAACCCAAAATACCTTGAAACTTAATATGGTCCAACTACAATCGCCTTATTCCAATATCATCTTTATACATACACATGCAATTTCTACATGAATGATTTATATACATGTATAGAAGCACGTACTAGTTATCTACTGTATGATTTGTGCACCTTGATTTTTCTGTCCCATATATGTTTTTTTTTCAATTGAACAGCTGGCCATTTGGTTACTGCTAACTGGAATACTGACCACAAAACACTTAATGTGTGCCATTTTCTACATTTTCATATTTAACCCTTCACTGGTATATATGTAAGTGCTCACCATAGATTATAATTGTAAGTTTTTAAGACCCAGATAATGATATCACTTTCTGGTCTTCTGTAGCTGCTGTATGTAATGTCTATGACCAGATGATACCAGTTATGGATTGTTGAAATGTTCTCCTTTTGATATCAATCTGTTTTTGTGAGTGCCACACACACACATAAACCAACGACATAACCATTTTCTGCAAACATATTTTATTTTTGTGCTCACTGAATTCATGTTGTATCACTGATTCTTAGTAATTATTTTATTTGACTCCATTAACTTATTACTCTACTATTTCTTGCTAAATGAACTTTGAAATCAGATATTCGTCTCAAATGAGGAACAGCAGGTCCAAGCATGGCTTGCTGAACCAAGTGATGAGAAAAGAGAAGACGTGGATAGTGTTTGATTCTCAGGGTCCGTAAGATAAAGTTCCTGAGAAGTCATTGAAAAGTGATCATGATAGCAACACGCTCCCATGGCACAGTGGTAGCGTCATTGCCTTGCAATCAAGGGGTCCCGGGTTCAATACCCGGTGGAGGCACAAGTGGTTCGGATCCCACTTTAAACTGTAGGTCCAGTCCCGATTAGCCTTACTGTGCATAAAGTGGACTTAAAACACCAACTCAAACAATGATAGCAACACGGGTCAATCTCTTGTTCTTTCTCCTCAATATATTAGGATGAAACTACGAAGTAGATGTTATGCAAATTATTTAACATCAAAAGTAAATTCCAAGTAAAATTATAAAAATTATGTTGTTTCTTGATAAATTGTCTCTCATAATAGTTAATCAGTAATATTGCAGTACAAGAATATCATTTTTTTGTTATAAAATAATTAAGTTAAATTTTAACTTATAAGTGATGTATACTATTAGGTGATAAATGTTTATAAATTCTTGTTAACATGATAAATGTAAAAAGGTATTTGAAAAAATGTCAAAAACAATGACATTCTCATACGACCCAATGAAGAGTTAAGGTGAACTTGTGTTATATTTCATCCCGTGTTTAATTTCTGTGGGAGAAAATCTGATTGTAAATTGGTTCCCATATACTAACACAAATCAGTTTTGTTGATTAGGTTTTGTGCCCTGAGCATTATAATTACGATTCTGTGTGATTATACAGTTTTACCATTTATGTAGTGGCATAACTAATGGCTCAACATCACAAAGGTGCCCTAGTATCTCATGGAACCCCATCCGATACTAGAAAAATGAAAAACTATTTTATCAAATTTTTCCAGCATATATTACTACATTGCCATGAGTAACTACTTTTATTTCCTTTCTTATGTTTATGAATTAGTATGCTACAAAGCACCATAAGAGCGAAAAACAAACGCTTCCTAAAGTGAGCATGTGGTGACTTCAAGGTAGGATGGGCACTATCGACTAATTAGTCAGAAAAAATAGTACTTCATTTTTTTTACTAATCTTAGTCAATCCTTTAATTGAAACCTTTTCCAACTAATACTTAGATATTTTTGTTTTTATTATTGTCTTGAGATTCTTCAAGACTACATTATGCTCAGGTTCACTACATTTAACTCAATCTACATTTTTAAGTAAAGTATGAACTTCTGTATAATATGTATGGACCCCACAGAGAATGAAACCCTGGACCCTTGGTAACAAGGTAAAGCATAAAACATCTGGGCATGAACTCTAATATTAAGATAGCAGATTCAAATCTTGAACAAGAGATGGGTGTTCTTTGTGAGTGTCCACCAATTTCACCTAATCACTGCTGATTCTCATCGTTACAATTAGACAAAAATGGCAGAAAATATAACAAAAATATAATTACAATTTACATTTGTTTGCTACCTCTTTAGGCTAATTGCGATGGTGAGAATGAGTGATTACTAGAGCCCGGATTTTAGGCAAAATGCCTGTTCATTTCTGACGCTGGTAGACAAAAATTGAACACAAAAGCACACCGATCCGAAAGTTCTTAACATTCTGAACAATACTTTATGTTGCCTGTTTTTGCCTATTTCACCTTACGCTGCCTTTTTCAAACATTTTTGCCTCTTTTGTCATTCCGACAAGGCATTTTTTTTATATTTCTCTTTTTTTATTTGATTTCATTTTTCAATAACCCTTGTTATTCAAACGCCACCACGTATTTAATTTACACAGCAACAATTCATGCACAAGTTTTAAATTCAATACCAGCCAGTTTGGCAACATTGCATTCATTATCAGTTTTGCAGAAACAACAACACAACTGACTATCTTGTTGAAGCAAAACAAACGTACTTGATCTCGCGTCGCGATAAGCTATTGTTGTCTTGAATTCGCCTTCTTGAACAGAAATTCGCTGCTAGTTCTCTTCTCTTCATTAAGGCCCCCAGAATCTAAAAATTTAAGGACACGACACCTGGAATTTCTCTCCCTCCCCAACCAATCCTGACAAGGTGGGGCACGTGGATTTCTGAATGTATTTATTACGCAGAGAATTTTGAAATGTTGGTTGAAGGTTTTTGGTGTGTCTCCGAAGAAGAATCCTCTGCTGTACGAGATGTCAAAAAAATGCTACATTCGGAAACTGTTCGAAGTGACTTGTCATTTATTGCAGCCCATTATACAATACTGCCACAAACCATAACTAAACTAGAGGAGAAGCCCTTGTGTTGCTCTGGCTACTTTCCACGAATGTGTCAACGCGATCACTTCTGTTCCTGGCCCTAAAGGCAATTTGGTTAGTGAGAAATGTGTGCGTAGTGAAAATTCTGATCTTGAGGAAATCGAGAAGATCGGCAAAATCCTAGCGGGCGACAATACTGTCACGGTTGAAATCGATCCATTCGTGACAGATGCTTCAAATACGCCCCTGTAACATCCTTTGACATGGAAAGGTCCTTTTCGGCTATGAAGAATGTTTTGTCTGACAGAAGACAGTGTTTCACGACTGACAACTTGAAGAAAATCCTAGTTGTTATGTGCAACAAGTAAATACCTACTGGCATTACTAAAGTGTCCGAAATGAGTTTTCTTAAATTTTATTGTTGCAATATCTTTGATATGTGTGTTTATCGTTGCTAAATCTGCAAATTAAGAAAAAAAAACATTCATTGAAGCATTAATATTTTACAAATAGTCTCGTTTGAAGGCGGTGGTATGATAAAACTTTTACTGTGTGTATTTGTGTTTGTTTCTTTGTTTTGGCTCAGGTAAGATTAAAAATACTACTAAGTGTATGTGGTGTTTGTTCTTGTTGTGCACCAAGCACATTTTTATTGACGTAGGCATCCGTCACGTGCGAGTGAAAAGCAACTAAATTAGATTTTAAAAAGGAGCCATTTTGCTGGGCATCGTAAATGTGAATTGTTTACCCTACGTAACGACAGCTCAATAATATTTACTAATTTTAGGTCAATTTGTAAATACATTTTTAAAGATTTAAGAAGAATTTAAGTCCTTCTCTTCAATTTTTAATGCCTCTTCTTCAATTTTCACTGCCTCTTTCTGAAACTTGACTGCCTTTTTTTCAATTTTTCGCTGCCTTTTTGCCTGCCATTTTTAATACTTTTCAGTGCCTGAACATCTGGGCTCTAGTGATTACATAAATAATGAATAGGAACTTACAAAGGAACACCCATGTAAATGCCAGAACTGAAACTGTCAGTGGTGAGAATGTGACAACCACTGAACATACATACGTCGCTGGCAAATTTCTGCTCTCAGGAAAAAGGAAGTGAAAATGAACAGCTATTTTGGCTGCAGCAAGTTTGAGAATGTATTGTACAACATTTAGTCTTTCCCTCACAACCATAATTAGTGTTTATTTTTAATGAAACTAGTCTTTATCTACTTTGCATGAGAGCTAGTGGATTTTTAAACCACATTCTTATTATTTGAGTGGGTTTAAGAATATTTTTCAATGCAGCACAATGCTGCAATATGCCAGAGGTTTCCTTGAAAATATTCACGACTTCATATTTAATCGCAAAATGCATTTCTTTCCAGAATGTTGTTGGAAATAATGACAATTTTGCATAACTTCCAGGACAATTAAATTCCACAAAAGTATCATATTGCACTTTAGACGAAAGCATTTTCCTTAACATTTGTGCCATGACCAAAATGCTACAATGTAAAGTGAGAAATCTTATGGCATTTCAGATGCCATGGCATATTTCATGGCATTTCTCAAGGATAGGATCCGTCCTATTTCCGTAGCATTTTTCGTAGCATAACCAATCAGAAGCGACCTCTATGTCACAAGTGCAGTTGTAATGGCAGCCGTGTGAGTAGTAAACAACGTATCACTTCACATTTTTAAAACACGATAATTATTCAACCGAGAGTTGAATTAATTATTTAGTTTTTTCAATTGTAAACACCATGCACTCGTCATGTATGGTGTAACTCGATGTGCTTATCATGTTGTATGTATCATACAATGTAATTTCAACAGCTAACAAAAAGTGTGGGGCGTTACCCCCACACCCCCTATACGCCTTCATGGTGTGGTGCTATGCACTGGGGAACACTTTACCTTTTTTTTTACCTTTACCTTAACGTAAATGTTCCATGAAATGCTTTCGTGTAAAGTACTATCTGCTATAACATTTTTGGAAGCATTTACATAGCATTTATGCTATCAAAAATGTTAAAGGAAATGCTTTCGTCTAAAGCCGGCTTTACTCTGGAAAGGATTGGCCAGCACTTGTGCACAGTAAAGAATTGATGCAAATATGATGTATTGAACTACATGTGACATTGACGTTCAGAGATCCAAGGTTTGAACCCTTGTCAGTCATGGATGTATCATTGTGTTTGTCCTATCACCATTTCATTAGTTCATCATTCATTTTCATTGTTGCTATTAACTCAACAGTTAGAAGGGAGAAGTAAAATTATCAAAATAGAAATACACGCATTTTTCATGTCCATAACTTATTTATGTTCTTTGCAAGATGTACAGGGTACTATTGTTCATTAATATCTAGTATAAAATGTTACTTTTTGAATTGTGGAATATTTGCCTTGAAAACCTTGAATTTTATCTGTTTTCCTCAATGTTTATGCATTAGTTGCTAAGCAGAACATATATATATATTTTAGTTTAGTTTGAATCATGTTAGATAAGACATTAATATACCAATCATGTAATTTCTTAGAACTGTAGTCATGCTATTGTTTACCCATGTTTTGTGTTACTTATAATGTGGTTGTCGGTACCATTGCAGCATGCAAGGAAAAAGGTGAAGTAGTAGGAAATAGGATGGGTGCCACTGCCTCTTCTCTTCCTGGAGAGTCTCCGGCCCCTCCTCGATCCACTTCCATGGCACAGGCTGCACGAATGAACTCTGGATTTAGATACGATTCTCGGACTATTACCCCATCAGGAACCAATGACCAGCTAGCCGTTGTAGTTCGGTAAGTCTATATAATCCTTTTCTGTTAGAGGCATCTCTCGTATTGGCAGGACACAACTCTCTTATGGAAATGGGGAATATGTCCTTTTGGGAAGATACAAGGCTTCCAGCAGTATGTGATAAGGGAAGAAAATGAAAGTAATCCAAGTGGAAAGCATTACATACCAATAAAAAGATGTAGGAATTTGGAAGTTGTTACGTCAATATAATTTTATGAAAAATGAAAGATATTTATTAATGTTGATATGAAGGTACAGCCAAGAAACATGTCAGTTTGAGGACAACACAAGCCCGCATGTACGCATGAGCTCCAGATGCTCCAGAATGGGGAACAGGAAGGGTTATCTATCCCCCAACCCCCCCTGGAAAGTGAATTTCAGGTGCAAATTTCATATTCTATATGTGTAATTTCATTTCAGCTACAATATATTACAGAAAAGAGGACTTATTACATGTAAGACATGTACTACATACAGGTTCCCTGTTGGAAGTCCAGAATATCAAATTCATGCCATTTCTGGACTAGGGATGAAAGTAAATTTTTACTTAGTATATCTCCTATGTGTGCCAAATCTTAATGTAGGGAAGGAAAGATGTCCATGTATGTTCAGTCACTGACATTCCTGGGTTGTAACATTTCCATTGAAAGTCTATGGAATCGTTAAAACCGAGAACTGTCCGTGAACTGTACCATGCATCTGTTTCAACTGGAGGTTGGTTTTCCTTCGTCTCTTATAGAATCTGGAACAAATCAAGTCTTTTTTTGAACTGTTTGTTTCTTACATTATCCATTGAAAGAAGTTGATTCCAGGCTTATTTTGAAGACACGTGTGATTCAAAGTGTGTGGAGTATGTAAAGGGTTATGCATTTTGTTACAGTTGTTTCAAAACACTTTTCTGACTCTTGATTATTGCCTAATACTGATTAATTCCCTGCATTTCTGTGCTCAGTTAATCAAAATGCAGAGTGAAAATAAGCACTACTTCCTTTGGAGTAGAACTGACCATTACAAAAGAAACAGTTGTACCTGTATGGTTGTTTCTTGTGCTTAAGAGTAGATGCCATACACTTTCTGTAGCTGACGTGTTCTACCGCCACTAGTATTCAGGGTCTTCAATAACAGGTGAAATGTGGTTCGACTTTTAGTACGTGGTCTGTTCAAAAAAAGACCAGACTTTTGCAATACAAACACTATTACTGCAATTAACATTACACATGCTTGTCCCCTTTGAAGTTCTTCCCCATGCTTGCAATGCAGTGCTCCCATCGTTTCTGCCACTGTTCGGATGCCTCCTGGAACGCATTTTAGGGAATAGCTCTCATCTGTGTTGTCACCTTCTGCTGAATTTCATCTACACTTTCAAAACGATGTCCTTTCAAGGTTTTTTATTTAACTGGGGAAACAGAAAAGTCCAGTTGGCCAATTCTGGAGAGTAAGGTGGGTGAGGCACAACAGTTATCCCATGACCAGTCAAAAACTGGTCGACAAGCAGTGATGTGTAACTTGGCATGTTGTCATGGTGCAATACCCAACTTTTTGTTTTTCCACAGCTCAGACCTTTTTCTGCACACAGCTTCCCTCAAACTCCTTAAAACTTCAATGTAGATCACCTTGCCCATGGCCCGACCACGAGGAACAAATGCATGATGCACTACGCCTTGCCAGTAAAAAGAATAATAATAAATTCACCTTCATGTTTGATCGACTCATGTGCACTTTCTTCAGTTGAGGCAAATCTTTCCCAACCAACTACGATGATTGCACCTTGGTTTCCACGTTGTAGCCATATACCCAAGTTTCATTTCCTGTTATGATGTTTTTCACGAAGTTTTCGTCTGCATTGGCACGATCAAGCACTTCTTGACTGATGTGAACAGGGTTCTCCTCGATCGATATTTTGCCCTCTTTAAAACACCGAAAAAACTAATGACACTGCGATCGGCTCATACAGTCCTTGCCATGTTTCAGTAAAGGATTTCCCCAGTTTAAAGCAAAATTTCAAAGAAACACTCTGCTCAGCTAGGTGTTCCATTTTCATTGTGAAGCGAACACAACGAGAGGTTACTGCATGTGTTTACTTCGATGGCTCTAACCGGCTACTGGTGACCGTAGTGTGATGCGGTAGGCGACAGTTTGTTTCTAGAGCGTGCCACCTGCTGGGACTCGCTGTGAACAGTGGTTCACATGCTATGACAAAAGTCAGTTTTTTTTAATAGACCACATATGTTCTTTCCTTCCATGAGGTTGTTGATCATTTTGTCATTAAAAAGTACTCTGCTTGTTATCCTCGTCATTGCCTCCAGCATCAATAATAAAATAAAAAATAAGTAAGTAATAATAAAGGATAGATTAGGACATAATATTTGGTACCTTACTTGCATCAATTGATACCAGTATTTCTATGAAATGTGTGTAACAGGGTGAGCCACACTATTCCAATTGCATGTGGTGCTGTAATAATGTTTTCTTTTATAAGAACCTGCCGAACTTGCAGGAACAGTTACAAGTGACTGGTCTGTACACTTGAGTTTCTAATTTTGATATCCAGTTGGAAAAATTGATTTTATCAAATTCTGCAAAATAGTCAATGACAGTGTTGATGGCATCTTCATTTGACAAACTTTTCTTCCCACCAACCCAAATTTTAAGTTCAGGCATTTGGTTTACCAGCTAAATGAAGAAAGATATTTATGGAATAGGATGGATGAGGAATCAACTTGAGGCCCAGTACATGCAATTTTGCTGTTGTGGTGATCGATTTGCAGGATTGGATGTTGCTCTAATGAGAGAGCATCTTTTTGTGTGCCAGTAGTGGCAGTTAGTAGAGTGCTCAATTCCAGATGACTGTCAAACTTTACCTATGAGTTGCAGCTGGCTGCAATGAAGAATAATGCTTACCAACAGTGGTGCCACTTAATGAATTGTGGCACCATCTCATGGAATGTACCAAACTTTTCAAACAGTACTTGTGTAGTGGTTAAATTTATTTTTGCTAAATAATTCGGTTCACCACAATTCATCTTTCTGAAGATCTAATACCAAGCCTTGCTCTTGAGAAAGAGAACATTTTAAGATGTTTTAGACTCTTTAGATACTATTCTTATTAATAATATTTTTGTATGATGGCTATGGCAACGGACAATCTTCAAGGACACTCCATTTCACAACATTTACTACCTCTGTGGCTGAGAATGTTGAGTGTGACTCACAGACTCAGCACAGAAGTTTACTGGTTCAAATCCTAGCTTCGCATGAGTGTGTCTTGATCTCTATCATGATGTGCTGGGGACACTAAAAGGTCTGCTCCCTACCTTCCTAACAAAGAAGAAAGAGCACGTAAATAAATGCATTTTAGCCACAGTGTGCATTTTTGTGTGGTATTTACCTGTGTACTAAATGTGACTGAGCTCCTCTCCCCTAGAAAATCTACCTGTCCCCTCTACCTCTCCTCATTTTTGTCCAGGTCCATATGCTATAATAAAACAAGTAAATGTAGAGAGGAGCAAAACGTATGATACAAAAATAATAATGACAAGAAAAAGTACTTACCTAGAAGTAAGATTTTTTTAATTCTACCAATGTGTACCCTGTGGAATTAATGTTAATGCCATTATATCATAACCTGTGGCTCGACAGCCCTTGAAGGGCCTAGGCTGATATCCCGACTGCCAGTCTCCCTCCCACAATCCTACCTAGAGGTGTGGAGATCTTCAACCACTATTGGGGGTGGCGTGGGGTTAACACATCGAACCTACAGCCGTTATAGGAGATTTCTGAGACCGAGTTACACTACTCATTCGTAGCTCTCCAATTTCCTCACAATGGTGGGTTGCCACTGGACCTATACACAGGCCAAGAACCCAGAGACTGAACCCAGGCAGAGTCGAACCCCTGCTGCCCCGCAGTCGGAACACAAAGCATAGCACCTTAGATCGCCCGGCCAGGGCTTGTTTATTTTTTACAAATTATGTTTGGTAAATGCCAGGCTGAATATTGAGGGTATTACTTCTTTTTTTGCGTGTAGTCGAACAAAATATGCTAAAACCAGGTGAATATGGCTCGTGCGGCAAAATATCGTCTTCTTCCTCTTTCGGAAATTGCAGGAAGGACTATGCTGCTAGTGTTTCCATAATAAGCTATGGGCAATAAAATCAATGGAGACATGGTTTCAGATCCAGGATGACTCTTTTTACAAAGATGGGATCTACATTTGTTGGCACAGGCGGGAGAAAATAGAGGTTGGCTGATATGATGTGTACAATACATGAACCTTATATATTTTTTGCTTCATACTGGGGGAAAACTTTGTGAACACACACTGTACATAGTTACATGATTAATATATTGAGATAGCTGTAGTGGGGGAGATATGTAGCTCATATTGTATGGAAGTAACTTTTATTTGTTTATTTCAGTGAAAGGAAGAAGAAAGTAACTGGGTTTGCTACGCTGCGGAAGAAACTGATAAGACGGCGTCGTTCATCCAAGGCATATGACCATGCCAGAGTGCTTCGTGAGTTTGTCAGTGATTGGAGTCCATTTCAACTGGGTGCTCTCGTCGAAGAATATGAAGCATTGGCTGCTTTGAAAGACCTAGTTGTTCAGGCAGAATTGGCCCGGCCTCCAGCAAGCACATACAAGCAAGACCTTTCAGATCTCTATGATTTCAAGTATTCTACAGATGTTGATTTAGTTTTCCAAGGTGCGTGTTTTCCCGTTCATAGGGCAATTTTGAGTGCTCGCTGCCCCTATTTTCGAGACGTGCTTTCCAAGTGTCCTGGATTTGGAGCTCAAATCTGTTTAGATCTTCGAACTCCTGGTGTCGATGTTCAACTGTTTTCAGCCCTCTTGAGGTATTTATATACTGGTGATATATGTTCGCATGAAGCTGCATTTAGTAATTTAGATCTGTTAGTTCAACTCGGTGATGAATTTGGTACTCCAAATCCTTTGGAACATGATCTTCGGTACTTACTGGAAACTGGAGACTATGCTGATGCTGTGCTTATATTTACGTCGGATCACGAATATCAGCGAGTTTCTGGTTGTACCGGTGCACCAGGGTGTTCTTCTAGAGACGGAAGTAATTCCGAGTATGGTTTCCATCCGAAACTCGAACTTCCGTGCCACAAGGCAATTTTAAGTGCACGATCTCCTTTCTTTCGTAATTTAATACAACGTCGGACACGCTCAGGTGAGGAGTACACGGAACGTGCATTTCACATACCTGCTAAAATCGTACTTGACGAGTCAGTGATCCCTAAACGCTATGCAAGAGTTTTACTCCATGCTATATACCTGGACACGGTGGACTTGAACCTTATACTCAGGGGAAGTGGAAGTGCCGGGAGTCTCGGTGAGGTGCAGGCGTTGACACACACTGGACGTGCTCGGCCAACTCCGATTGAAGAGGCGATGGAGTTGTTCCAAATAGGCCGCTTCCTGGAGTTGGATATTCTGGCTCAAGGCTGTGAGGATCTCATCTTAGAGTGGTTGTCCTTGGAAAACCTACCTACTGTGCTCCGGTGGGGACACGAGCCTCATGGTTCTGCGTGGGTCCATCGTCAAGCATTACATTACTTGAGAGAGGAATTCCAGGCTGTTGCCCAGTCATTGGTGCTGCATTTGTTAGACAAGGAACATTTGGTCGAGGCCTTGCAGAGTGATTTTCTTCAGGTATTTGAAACATTTGTCTTTATAATCTTATTAGTATCTATGTGACAATTTTTTTCTGTTATTAGTAGGGCTTTGATTTCTGTGACCTAAAAATGTAAAAAAAAACTAAAAAAATGTTGTCATTAGCAGTATTCTTCACTGCATTTAGCTGACGTGCGTTGTTCTAACTGTGAAGGAAAGCTCAAGATAACACCCACGTTGGAATTCTGTTCAAACGAATAAGGTTTGCTTATTATAATTTTCTTTTAGTATATATTTTTTTAATAGAGCCATAGTAGTCTGGTGGGTATGGCATTTTGAATGCTACATGGGAGACCTGATTTTGATTCTCAGCGAGGGAATTTTTCTAACAGTATCCCTGCATAACACAGCTCCGTGGTTCATCCAGCATCTACTAAATAGGTACCTCGAGGCAACTCTGAGGGATAACAGCAGTCAAAGTGTGGTACTGATCACACCATCTCTACAATGGCAGATATCATGAAGGTGTGGGCCATATCTCAGCACCACTTTTATATGTGCATCATGGCAAAGGGTACCCATAGGCGTGCAGAGATCCTCTGATTGGGGTGGGGGGGGGGGGGGGGGGGCAAAAGCCTTGATGAAAGTTCAGTCTGGAAAGAAAAATCTCATTTTATCTCACTCTTAGTTTTATACCATTGATGGGTATATATGTGTGTGTGTATATATATATAAAACATATTATTTAACTACATTACATAATCAATTCATTCGCCCCATAACAAACCAAATGATATAACGCCCCTTTTCCTCCAAACCAAACTGTTATAGCAGCAACTGTCTGAAGTACTTAGTTGTTCTTACTTGTCCCTCTGGTAATCTACAATGCATTACAAAAAAAAAAGATTGCGAGCAAGAAAATTTTTTGATCCAAATTTATATAAATTGAAAACAGTATTGATTTAATAGCACACAAATAATTCCATGGGATTCTCTTTTGCATTTTTTCTCATTCAGATCGTTCGACTTAGAGGGATAACTCTCACAACCCCCTAGTTACTACTGCTCTACTGCTCTGAACTTGACAAGACTGTAAGGAAAGCAGATGATATGAGCAAAGCGAGGAAGAAAAAATTATGAAATTAATTTTTATTTGTATGAAATTTAAAATCGAGTGGGCAATTGCCCCTCTCTGTCCCCTTGCAGGTAATCCTGGCTGTCTGGAAGAAATAATGCAAGAAAGACGTGAAAACTAATTCCATCTTCAGTATCCTTTTGTCCTGTTACTCTTAGATTCTGATAGTCTTACATTCTTTTACTTCAATGTTTGCCTCCCTAGAATTGATTTCTTCCAAGGTTGGGAAAAGGCAAAGCCACCCCCCCCTGCCCCCTTGTGGTTGCACAACTGAACCAACCCTCTTCCCCCATAGTTGCTTCGAACTTTCATCAACTTGAAAATACTTCATTTTCTTTAAGAGTATAATTTTAATAATAGCAATAAGATTCCTCTACACTAAATTTCTAAGGGAAAGTATAATAATATAGGGGCATGGAACGTCTGGAAGGGGGACAAAAATGGCCACCCCTCCCCCTTTGAAAACTAATGTCAACCTAAAAATATATATTTTACACATATAATTTGATTTCAGTCATAGTAATTTACATTAATTATTATGCGATAATTTCAAATTGAAGTGTTGTTTATCGAGGTACAGTAGAGCGTCGATTATCCGAACGTCGGTCAACCGAACGACCGCTTAACCGAACTGTGTACTCGCTCACTTTCAGATATCTGTAATGAAAAAAGTACGTGACTTAGCTGCTCGTAAACGTGTAGGCTTGCTTAGACAGACCAAAATAAAGGATTTTTTTAAACGTTAATTTTGTGTACTGTGTGTATTGTTCATGCAAAATGCGTATGTAATATGTACATATTTTTGTTTAATAAACTGTACCACATACTATATATTCCTACTAAAGTTGCCTTTGTACGTTACTTTGTAATACATACTTAAAGAGATGCCTGTTTTTATGAATAAATTTACTGTACAGTACTTCTTTTTGGCAAATAAACATGTACAGTTCGATTATCCGAACAAACCAGTTTTCCGAACACCCATGTCCCCCAATTACCTCGGATAATCGACGCTCTACTGTAATATGCCCTGGAAAAATACCTTGCTTGTCCCTTCATGGAAAAAATCTGCAAACGTCAGTGATTGCCCCCCCCCCCCTTCCCCCATGCGCATGTCTATGCTTTTACCCAACCTTCCCCAATAGCTTGTACTACAAATAAGTCATTGTTGAACATATGCAGGTAACACCAACTGGTGGCAGAGAGCGAGGGTGGAAAAATATTTATGTGGACAACAATACTTAAGCATAACAATCTTTAAACAATTGAACGTTGAGAAATAAGCATTATCATTTGCAGGCTCAAACAAAATGGTTCAAGTTACATTGAAATTAAGTACATCAATGTGTTTCTTGTGAAATACTAGCTGATTTTGATGTCGCATGACCACCTTAAGAAAATGAAATTGACTGCAAGATGGCAGCATGGCATAGACAGTTTTCTCCCCCTCGCCCATATCATGTGGTGGGACATTGGATTGTTGGTGGTGGTGTTTTTTGTTATGTTGGTTGTTTAGCAGTTTTGGCCCATCTTGTATTTATTCCTGCAATTAACATTAATCCAGCATAAAGAATGGCAAATGTATTCGGCTGTTTTAGTGTTACTGTTGATTTTTATAGCTGTGTGACGTGCTGCTCGATCTTTGGCCTTTGTCTTCTTTTGAAAAGTGGTTATGATATTCCACATTCTGAAAAAAAAATACTCTCTTTGCAAGTACTAGAGAATTTGAATAAATCTTTTTTGATGTTGTCATGATATCTGTAATAGAAATGGATGTACTATATTTGCAAGATCTGTAAATTTAGAAGAGAAATTTTAGATCTTCACATTTACTAGTTTATGGCATGTCAACAAATGACTTTCAGATTTATTGTTGTGGCCAGTCCACTAAAATTTTTAATTCTGACATTTAGAGAGATACTGATAGTTGACATGGATGGACAGACATGATTAGTACACTACAATTCATTATTTTTATTGGAACGTGAGTGATCACCATTGTTAATATTTAGTTGGGTGCAAGACTGCAAATGATTCTAGTGTAAATGAGGATTATTATTTACATCATTCTTGAAAATATCTCTACGAGTTACAGATTGCCAATCCCTACTCCAGAAGGATTTGCAGATATACCGTATGTGAATGTTGCATAAATAATACACTAAAAACACACTACCCATGTTACTTATTTAACTTGACATGCAGACACTCATTAAACAATGAAGGTAGAGGGCCTTTGAAATTATAGTGAAACCTCGATTTTACGTTTCTCAGGGGACCAAGCGGAAAAAATGCAGGAAAATGTAAAATCGATAAAATTTTATATTTTTTTATGTTGGGACCATCAAGATTTCATGTAAAATCTGGGAACGTAAAGTCAGGGTTCCACTGTAATCAGTTGAGTTTAAGTTAAAGAAGCAACACAGATACATTGTTTTTAGTGTAAACATATATAGTTTATGTCAGTGGAATATTGCTGTGCACATTACGCAATTCTGAAATAAATCTATAAATAAACATAAATTATAGTTTTGCCTTGTCCACTTAGATCATTTCCAGGCTGGCCAACCAACCTTCTAATATTACTATCATTTGTTTATTATTGTTTCATCTCAGGTCATAATATGTTTAAATATTAAAAAAGAAATTTAGTTTTTTTAAGTACATAATATTTTTCTCTCTCAGGCAAGTGAACTGGAAGTTCTTCACGCAGTTTTGAAGTGGGGTGAGAACGAATTGGCCAGACAGATGGAAGACAGAGGTAATTTGCACATTGTAGCTCATGTAGAATAATAAATAACCTTTGTGTGCCAGTATTCAATATTACTAGTTACAAGTCACTAAATGCAATTCAAACTTGTTCCTTTGGTGCATATTGTAATCTGTGTTAGTTTGTCAAACTTTCTTATGCTTATAAATCTAATAGATGTTTGACCACCTTATTCTGTGCATAGTTCGAGATCGTTTAGTTCATTGAACTCTCCCAGCCTTGAATATTTTCGATGTAGAATGTGGAACATAAGTTTATTTCAGATAATTAAATACTTTGCAATTTCAATTTCTTTGGACAAGCCATTTGTAATAACACGTGATTATATTTTGGTTACTTTTTGTTATCATCCTGCCCCTAACTTAATCATGAGGATGACAAAAACTGATTAAATTCAACCAATATTTTTCAATACTGATACATTAGTGTCAGTATTAGCTCCACTGTATCATATCACAGTACTAGTTGAGTAACAAAATGGTTCAGTCACTACAAGCAAAAGTATAGTTTTAATTAGTACCACGATGACAGTGACTATATGGACAGAGTAGCATTTCATTGTTGAGAGTGCTGTTTTGCTACAATAATTCACAGATCCATGTATGAGGTTATCAGCCTATGAAAATAGTTATAATTTAATATCACAATCTGCTTTTATCATCAATATTGGTACACAATTAATGAAAGTACCACATTTTGTATATACAGTTAAATGCCAGGAGACTGGACATCTACAATAGTGTATTGGTTAATGGTGTCTCCTTGTAAGCAAGGGGTTCCAGGTTCAATTCCTGATGGAAGCAATCATTTGGATTCCACATTAAAGTATGGATCTAGTTCCAATTAGCCTATCAGACTAAAATTGGAACACTCGAACATAAAAGAAATCTAGTATCAACTCAGCCATAGAATTAATATTATCAGTCCAAATTTGGTGGTCTGGTGGGTAGGGAATCCTACTGCCACATTGGAGACCCAGATTCGATTTCTGGTGTGGGTGATCTAAAGTCAAAATTTTTCCAGCCTTGTCCCTGCATAAAATGTCTCTGGGGCTCACCCAGCCTCAAACAATTGGGTATCTGGGGGCAACATAAAGGGTTAAAGGCAGGTCGGAGCATGAAGCTGATCACATCACTTCCAAAATGGCACATCCCCTAAATGTGCCTTCATGACATGGTGAAACTTTATCTTTTACTACCAAATTTGATTACTGATATCTCCCAATGCTTTCTGGAGTTCTGTTATCCCTGTATGGTCAGCAAAATTCCATGCAAAACTGTAGCAAAGTCTAAATATCTACAAAATTTTGCAAAATGTGTTATTTTTGTAAGTCTGTGCAACATTGTGTGGCATAAATTGACTCCATACTTACTTAAGTAACAACGTGATCCTATGAATAGTTTAAAGTAGAACTTGGTATATCAATATATTACAAAAGAAAATATGTATAATAATAATTTTAATTGTTCTGAAAATATAACATTAAATTATTATTCTTGATTGTCAGAAATGGTATAATGTTGGTTGAAAGTGCTATCAGCTCAGTTCTATTTAATGTTATTTTTACAATTTTATTTAAATCTTGGCTCAAGCCATGTGCCAGCATTGTAATAATAAAAAAATGAATTCATCTTGACACGTCATTGGTTGTAATCCTGTAATTTGCTACATTCACTTGGCTCTTCCACTTCTCACCGAGTACCCATACTGATGTTTGAAAAGTGTAGCAATTAAAAGGTGTTCAAAATATTGATTAATGGTAATATGCAGGGAACAGATTTATATGTAGTAAAAATGTGCTAAATACATATTTAGTTATTTTCACCAAAATATGGAGTTAAATATGGACTTAAAATTGTAAAAAAATACTGTTTTAATAATATAAGACACTACACGTGCCACATGCCAGACCTGTGGCGGAGTGGTTAGCACATCATGCTACAATGCCAGGAGTCCTTGGTTCAAATCCTGGCCTGGGCATGGATGTTTGTGAGTGTCTATTCATCAATTTCATCATATCATCACTCATCCCCATCTTCGCAAATTAACCAAAAGTAGCAAAAAAAAAACAAAGTAAAACAAACCAAATCAAATCAAACTACACGTGCCACATAAAATACAGTCTTGGCATTTTAACTATTACCATGACTGCCTTGAAGAGAAACCAGACAAGAAGCGAATCCCATACGTGGGCCACAAAATCGTTGCAACCAGTAGCGAGGGTAGGGTGGGTTAACAGTGGGATTCTTGACTTGGGACTCTCTTCCAACATTGATAAAATAATGTTTGTAACAACCAGGAGCCAATGCTTGAGCTCTCATTCTTTATTGTTGACAACAATTGTAAATAAACAGAAATTTCTAATGTTTTACAATAGCAAATGCAAACAGTTGGGAGGTGTAAAATTGAAAAGAAAAAAAACAAACATTTTTGTTTGTATGACAGGAAACTTGCAATTAATGCAATTTGACGGTATAAAAAAATGACGTACATTTTCGTTTGTTTGTCGCCGCTTCGGGCTTCCAGTTATTCACAAGAAATTCAACCAACTCTTTCAGTCACACGGGAAAATGTAGTTATTGTGCAATATGGAGAATATGTTGAGAAATGTTCTGAAACATGGAAATAATATGTAAAAATGAGTAAAATATGAGCCAAAACCTAATACTACATGTACAAATATGGAAAACAAAAACTGAATTTTGTTTATGTACATTTCATGATGCGCAAAGATAATACAAAATATAACTGATTTCAGCTTAATACACAACTATGTATTTACATATAAATCCGTTCCCTGGTAATATGTAAGTATTCCGGTGCAATCATACATGTCCATTTACCAGAATTTTGCTTTAAAATGTTGAAGAATTACATCGGAATATTTAAATAAGTCATTGAATCACAAGATCCATTTTGTAATACTGATGCAAGATAAACATAATTTCCGAGATAATTAGAATCTACAAAATTGTTGCCCAACATCATCTGAACCCTGCAATACATAGAAATGGGATACTTAGAGTTGGAAAATGCCATGTTAAAAATATAAAATTATTTATACATAGGAAGGTTAAAATGGTAGTACTACAGTGATGAAGGTCAAAATATGTGGTTCCCATAGAAATGTAGTCTGTACCAGTGAGCACAATTTTCCTTTCCTAACTCTAAAATTCCCCTTTTCATACAAAGTTCCCCCTCATCTCAGAAAAATGAAAAATTGTGATCCCAAAGTTGCATCAGTAATTTTTATTATATCTATTGATCCCATCAAAAATTCAATTTATAAAATACTAATGCATGAAAATGAGGAGGGAATAACAGATAGATAAGGTTGATAATATGAATTCGACACTTTGGGGAAAATGTATGAAATATGATCATTTTCATGACATCAGGTACATTAGGTTAATCTGTTATTAAGGCGAAGAGAGACAATTACGAACCAGGCATGAATTTATTCCAATATCGTCGGAATGAGCAATGCTACTAAAAATATCTCCGCCAGAAATGAAGAGTATGAATTTCTCCCCATGTTGCAAGTAGAAGCGGTTTCCTAAGTTGATTATTAAATTAAGCCTTATACGATTTTTGAAAAATATGATGAATTATTATTTACCGAATCCCATGTATTCCTTATGGGATATCAACTTCAACTTCAAGTTACGGCTCATCAAATGGGAGTTTCGACTTTTCCTACTACTATGACATAGTTCAACGTTTCCTTTTTCTGTCCATGTACTTTTCTACGTCATCGGATGTTTGATATTCCTGAGAGAACGAATAAAATATTGGTCCTATAAGCCTAGTGCATTTCTCCTTGCCTCCTACGGCCATCCTGGCAATGTTGCCAAACCTGATGTGTATAATAGAGCTAAATTTCACCATTAATATAGCTAAAGAGGACTTTCAAGGAGCTAGATTAACGAAGGCTGCATAAGGTGCCTACTAGGGTAATTTTAGTTGTCAGAGGGGTGGGGGTGCTGCTATTACCGTTAGCTTTAAAATGATGGCAATTTATTCTTAGTTTTCACCGCCTAGATTTGGCAGCGTCACCCATCTCAATAATCCAATGATGTTAATATAAAATCGAAAATAAAGGGTTCCCGGATAACAAAATTTCATCTTCATCTTAGCCACAGCGCTATATATAAAAATACATGGGGAGGAAAGAAGAGGTGGGTGACGCAGCCTATAGCTATACGAATATCACGCCACGTGCAAAATGTACACTCATGGCAAAAGTTGGTATTTATGGGTCGGAGCCAGTGGTGGCATCATAGTGGGGCAGAGGGCGGGTGCCACAGTTCACAGTCAAACGTGTGCACGAAAGAGCCAGATCTGGCTTCAAAAGAGCGAAGTTGGCAACAGTGATCAGCAGCTGCCCCAGCGAGAAAGACCTAGGGGAAATTGTCCCTCCTCGCCTTAAAATAATTTAAAAGTTAGATAATGGGAAGGATCCTAAGCTAAATTAAAATTTTTAGTTACAGTCTTTCAGGGGAGAATAAATTAAAGGGTAGAGGGACAATTTCACCTAGGTCATCCTCTCTGTGGCAGCTGCCGAGCACTGTTTCCAGTTTCGCTCTTTTGGAGCCAGATCTGGTTCTTTCGTGCACTCGTTTGGCTGTGAACTGTGGTACCCACCTCCTGCCCCACTATGATGCCATCACTGGCTCCGGCCCACAAAGACCAGCTTTTGTCATGAGTATATATTTTGCATGTGATGTGATATCCTCTTCCCTCTTCAGCTGCTTTTTATAGCACCGTAACTGACGTAAAGATGACATAATATTGTTATCCAGGATTCCATCATTTCCAATTTCATGCAACCATTGGTGGGTTATTGATATGGGTGCTGCCGACAGATCTAGACGGTGAAATCTAAGAATAAATTGTCATCACTTTAAAGTTAAAGGTATTAGCAGTGCCCCCACCCCTCTGGCACCTAAAATTACCCTAGGAGGCACTTTATGCAGCCTTTCTTAATCTAGCTCCTTGAAAGTCAACTTTAGCTCTATTTAAGTAAAATTTAGCTCTTTTATGCACATCAGGTTTGGCAACACTGTCAGGATGGCTGTAGGAGGCAAGGAAAAATGGGACCATTATTTTATTCGTTCTCTTGAGAATATCAAAGATCCAATGACATAGAATAGTACATGGACAGAAAGAGGACACGTTGAACTATGTCTTAGTGGTAAGAAAAGTCAAAACTCCCATTCGATTAGCCGTAACTTGAAATTGAAGTTGATTTCCCAAAAGGAATACGTAGGATTCTGTAAATGCTTACTGATCATAACTTTCAAACATCGTGTCTAGCTTAATAATCACCTTAAAAAAACCACTTCCACATGCACATGGAGAGAAATTCATACTCTCTTGTATAGTGAAGGTTTTTTTAGCAGTAGCGTCCATTCCGACGATATTGAAATAAATGCACAACTGTTGCATAATTGTCACTCTTTCCCTTAAGGGATGAAAATAAAGGCAAATATCTGTCACATTCACAAGAGCTTGAATATATTAAATCTAATATATTAGTCTGGTGTCCTCAAATTTCCCTTCAATTTTGATACCTTTCATAAAAATTTATCTTTTCCCTTTTCATCTTAAGTTTTACTTGCATTTCCCTACACTGAGGGGAAATTTCCTTTATGTGATATCACTGGCCTGTACTCCTGTTTTTAAATTTACCCCTGAAGGAGCCAAGTGAAGTTGGCGAAATAAACCAACCTTACAGCATACAAAGGTTTTCTGTTGTTGTTTTTTTAATATTGCAATTTTATGTTGTATTCTTCATAGAATGGTCCTAAATAATAATTCATTTTCTTCACAGAACCTAATTTGCTCAGTCATACTGCACATTCTGTGTCACGTAAAGGAGTGAAAAAACGAGACTTGAGTGACGTGGAATTGAGAGAAATCCTGTCAGATCTTTTGCCGCTTGTAAGAATAGATCATGTACTTCCTCCAAATAGTGAGATTCTAAATAACGCAATACGTAGAGGACTAGTAAGCACTCCTCCAAGCCACATGATAGGAGATGAGCGGGAAAATTTACGAGTCAACGCATGGATCCGTGGGAAAAATAATGGATTTTTTGTTCGACCAAGGCTTTTTATGCCATATTATGAAGAGACAAAGGTAAGTTCTAGAATATCTGTAGTACTTTGATCAGAAGTAGGCTATTAGTAAGAACCTTCTTGGTGTAGTTTCTGGTGGCAGAAAATGTCAATAATAGACTGAATATATTACAAATTTAAATTACAGCAAACTTAGAGTGAGGGAGGATATATATATAACTTAAGCACTGATCTTTGAAAGTTCAGCGGTTGGCCAAATATAGAAATTTTAAGTTGCCTTCTCACTCACTTACTTTGATGCAGTATGCTATGTAGAAGGGTTTCCTAATTGTTTTTTTTTCCAGCATGGTTTATTGGTTAGGATAGGTTAACATACAGGAAGTAATAGTGATACATGCTGCTTAGCATAGTTAGTTGCCTTGTTGGTTCAAGCAAGTCCCCAGCACATCACTATTTGTGGATACCCTGAGCGAAGAACGTCTGCGGAACAAGTCTTCAACTGTGTCCTGTACCACAGCATCGTTAGCGAACTGGCGACCCTTTAGAGTTTTTTTAGTGGCCCAAAGATGTGGTACTGAGAGGGTGACAGGTCGGGCAATGGGGAGGGGGTGCAGTGGAAGAATTGCAGCAAATTGGGGCATACACTTGTCGCTACACCTTCTGAACAGTGTACACCATAACAGACACTCATTTCCATACACAGCCTCCATACAATAAATTTTGGCTCCACTAACACCTTCTGCCATCAAAAATTGAATAACTGCTCACTGGGTCTGTTTGGACAAACCAATTTTAAGTAGTCAATATTCTTCAGTACATGCATACAGCACACTAACACTTTCCGAGTGTAACAGTTTGCATCCTGACATACAGTGTCATCTACTAGTACAAATGCAGAACTGTGTATTTAAACAATGATGCTAATTCAAGAGTCTCACATTGATTTAGACCACCTGTATATTTGAAATGCTTCTATGTAGAAAGTCTCATTTTAAGTGCTGCAAAATTATACCTTTCTGGTTGGAAGGTTACAATGGGGCATATATTCTCCATGACAGTGTTTCCTAGCAGAAACCATAGCCATAAATCTTGACCGTATTAGAGTGGCAATGGTGAAACATCTTTGTCCTTGTTTCTGTAAGCAGTAAGAGGGGCCGGGGGACATGAAAAATTTATAATTGGAGAATAGTGACAGTAGGTGCCTTCGAATGGCAATTGTGTAATGCAATGTGGTTTCTACTGAAAGAGACTCATGAAAAATCTCAAATAGAGATTGCTCTGTGTATCACTTTGTAAAAAATTGATTTTATTTACATGTGTGTATGTAAAGAGGCATTTTGTGATAACTGCTCGTTCTTCCACAGGCTCTTCTAGATGACCAATTAGTCCAGGAAGTGGAGCTTCTCCGTTTGCGACGGGCAAGACTTCCTCACTTAAGAGATATTGCAGATATTCCAGATACTTTGTATATGGTGGAGGAGAAACCTCGTCCAATAGGGGCTGCTGGAGTGGATGTTCTTTCTGCTGCCTTACCAGGTAATAAATAGAGATCATATGTGTTTCTTCCTTTTTAAAGAACAATTAACTGAAACAATAGCTTATTGCCCCGCTTCCAATAAAAAAGAAGAGTTGTTCTCTAGTAGGAATTGAAGCATACTTGGTGATGTAACTCAAATTGATTGACCAGATGTAATCAGAGTTATGTCCAACATTTTGAAACCTAACACATCTCATCTTTAAGACAAGAATTGCGATATCTCTCATCTTCAGGATGAGAAAGAAAGAAAATCTTAGGACTCAACAACGTCCTCAACTTTCATTTGTAGTAATTGTTAAATTTTTAAAATACATAATGATCATATGAAATTGCAATGCTTTTATTTCTGTCACATATTGTTACTTCTGTGTGCATTATTTCATCTAGCTGCTTAGGAATTATGAAAGCAATTGCCAATAATGTATTGAATGTTAGTACAGAATGGCTTGGTTCTTAGACTAAGGGATACAAAAACTGCAGTCATGCTATGACAGATGCTTCGATAATTATGGCAATTACATATAGCATAATATATGTAACAACATATGCATTAAATAAGTGTAGATAAATTCTTTGTGTGCACTTTTCTATTTTTGGATGTGTCTCATTTCTTACATGGGAACCTTAAAATATTTAAAAACTAAAACTAGTGTATTGATATGTTTTAGTGGTAACATTTTAATGGACACATTGTTCAGGTAAGAATCTTAAGATGTCAGGATTGGTTGAATGTGGTAAAACTAAAATAGTCAGGGGAAAAGAGACACTTAAACTCTAGTTATGAAAATATCAGATCAGCAGTTATCAGTAATTGTACTGATACAACAAAATGCATATATTGGCTGATAATGATAGAATACCAATCCCTATTTTGAGTGTTCCTTGGAATCATGTGGGAATTATTGGTATTGGGAAATGAATATGAATTCTGCATGAATTGCCTGGATTTGTACATAAACTTCATCCTCCCATTAGAATAGCCACCTGGTAATTCATATTAAATGGTACCATGGTCACTTTCACTCCCTCTGTATCAGAATGGTTTAGCACAGTGCATTATGGAGCCAGAGTCCTAAATTTGATTCCTGTTTTAGATGTGGACATTTTGTTTGTGTGTTCCTTTATCTCATTCCTTCTCATTGTCTGAATCAAATTAAAGAGGTAGAAAAGTCTTGTAAAATAGCCAAAATTTCAAATACTCATATAACTTGTATTATGAAACAAAGTGTACTATATAAAAAAATTTTTGCAGTTCCAGATCCATCTACAATGGCTGGAATGCTGAAACGGGAACAAAAATTGCGACAGTCGCCCAGCTGTCAAAGAGCCATTGGACTGCCTTTATCATCACGCCACGAAGTAAATCGTCAGATTCGGCTGCGAGTTGTAAGGGAATTCAATCTTCCAGATCCTGTGGCTGATTTGTTAGAGGTATGTTGAATATTCATGCAGATAAAGCAGCTTTTATTTGTTTGATGGAGGACAGTACAAAATCAGGGTTTGCACTGACCTAGAACACCACCTCAAAAAGCCAAAAAATGAGGGAAATTGACCTACGACCAAAAGATGTCAGGAAATTTCATAAAATCATTCAAGAACCTGGAAAAGTTGGGGAATATTAAATATGATTGTTATACATGTGAAATGGATTTTTTTCTATAATGGAGAGTGGTGGGAAATGTAAAAATGTTCATAATTAAAAAAGAAAATCATGCACATGGAATGGTCCAGTATTATTTTATGTGCATACAAGTTTTGAATGTCTTCTAAATTTAGCAATCCAAATTTGTAATTCATGTAAATTTTACATATTTCTTTCTGATATACATGCAGTGTAACAAAATGTTTTCTTAGCTATTTTTGCAAAGATCCAGACAGTTTGCAATATCAGATATTTTCTACAATCACAATACCATTCAAGAATGAAATTATTAACTTTCAAGCTGGGTATTGGGAAGAAAGAAATTACCAGTATAGTTTTCATTATCAGTTTGCGACTCAGGCTGCTTTCAGACCGAAGTAGCATGACAAGTGACATGAAGCATGTGAGTTTCACACTGAAAAATCAACAGACAAAAGTGACATGATGCACACTATTAAGAAAATGGCCTAGTCCAAGTGACCCCAAGCAACATGTGCAGAATGTCATTGCATTCTGATACAAAAGGTTGCATTTGTATACGAAGGTTCAATTCCAAGTGGCACATAATGCATGTCACCTGTTACATGTTGCTTGTCACTTTGGTCCTCAAGCTTCCTCAAAGATAATGATAACCATAACCATATGGTCATGTCTCAAACACTTTCAAGTTTTATTTTTTCTCTGTAGTAACAAAATAAAAATGGCATATGCTTTTAATATAGAGGGTTGCAAGAACTAAAAACTTTTGAAGCATGATAAATATATAAATACATGTGGCTACGACTAAATCATAGATACTACTATTTAGCAGTGGATATTTTGCCCTCTATTGCAAGACTTATGAGGAATTGCTATGATTTTTTTCACACTGTCTATTTTTCGGAAGTGTTAAATTGGCTCTGATGTATAGTTTTCAGTATTGGCATCCATTATTGAGGATGTCCGTTGTTGAGCAGTATCATCTTCATATACACATTTGTATTTGCCATGGAATTTAAAAAAAAAAAATATTTAGAGGCGTTTATTAAAAGTTTTACTGTATTTGTAAACACTATTAAACTATAGCAGGTGTTTTATGTCAAATGAAGTGGAAATGTTATAGAGTAGGAAAAAAATATTTAAAAGTGCCTAGGAACCTTGGATCATTTTTTTTTATTGAGGCAAAATTACTGGTAATACTGAATATGGTTCATATGCGATGGTGCAATATATTTCATATTTCCTTGTTTCTTTTCAACATTTTGTATTCCCACCAGGGATCGAACCTCATTCCAAAGGCAAAAACATAAACTGTTCAGCTGTATTGGAAGCCACAATGAAGGCAGTATATATTCAAAAGTGGAAAGAAATGTGTCAATAAAAATACCTTGAAAAGAAATATGTTTTTCTTGTATGTGTGCATTGCTTCCATTTTAGAATTATATCTCTTGTAGTTTATGGTGGTTACAATCATATACACACAATGTTTGTTGTAACATTGAGAACACACACTCCCTTTATCAGACATTTAGTTCTATCATTTGTATCATTAATGAATTAAAAAGTAAATTAAGAAGAGAGAGTGTGTCATCCAAAATGTTACAACAAACCTTTTGATATCTTATAGTTCTTGTAAGTAGTTCTTCAATCTCATATGAAGTAATTTGTTTGTAGTATAACCCCTTCAAAAACATTCTGGCAATGTAAAGAAGTAAGTTGTATTCCATAGAGTTTGAATATACTTGGTGTGCAGTGGGGGCGAGGGGGGGAGGGGCAGTTTTGCCACTTTTGCTCCTGCACTATGCTAAATCTTATCAACAAAGAGAAATATACTGTCTTTGCCCCCCCAGTTTTGGGACCCAATTGTCACCACTGTTGGTGTGTATATATATCTCACAGTTGGTTATATATATATATATATATATATTTGATTAAATTGCATAAAAGGATTGACACATGTATGTTACCAAGCAAAATCATTACATTACTAATAATGCTTTGCTCTTACCTTTTCAGAATGCATCGTGTTACTGTACAGAAGATGAGGAAGATGCAGATATGGGAGTGGATGAGCCCTTGGGCAAACCCAGTACTGCATCTTCTTGTTTTGGGAGAAGCATTACTGTCCCTCGTCATGCAAGTTATTCAAGACCAGAACTCCCAGCCGTTGTCACAGAGGGCGAGCAATACAGGGCAATCGAGGTATGTATTTTTTTGTTTGTTTTTTCAAGTATTTCAATGCATGTTTTTTTTAACAGTTCATTATAATTGCTTTCGATTCAGTGATTGATACCTTCATAAGCTTCATAATAACTTCATCAAAATGCTTAACATTAATCATTAATCTGTACCTTGTAAATTAGATCATCATTAAAAAATTATGTACAACAACGTTTTAAAAAGTTTAAACTTTTTGTGACATTTACAAAAACAGTTGAACGTAAGAGAAGCAAACAAGAAAATATTTAGATTTATTTCTTTGCAAACTGACAATAATACTAATTTAATAGGATACTTTCTCAGGGTGCTTTGATTTTTTTTCAACTTGTTCCTACCACTACTTGTCTTCCCATAATACAGCTCTGTATTATATGTCCATAAACTAAATGACCAATCAGCAGTGAGAAATTGTTGGTAACCTGTTAACAATTTGCATTTACAATATGGTAGTTATAACATTTCCATTAGAGTAACTGGACAAGAATAGGTTTCCACACAAGTTTGGTTCAGAATTGCAGACCCTGAAGTCTATTCTATCTTGTTAAAAAAAAATGAGAAAAACAGGTAGCATAGTAGTTATTCAAACTTGCTAACTCTCCTTTAAGATGAAATTTCAGCACAACCGTGTAAGGAGATGGCATAGTGTTACAGTGGAACCGCGATTTTACGTTTTTCAGTGAAAAAACTTAAAATGCGGGAAAATGTATAATCAAGGAAAATTTTATAGCATTTTACTATGTTGGAACCATCAAGATTGAATGTATAAAGTAGGGATGGGCCGATACCGATAAAGTACCGATATAAAATTTACCGATACCGATAACCGATATTCTACCGATCCGATATAAGATTAGAAATGGTCCTTGAAAAACCTGAAAGGTTCACTGACCTCTCTAAGAAATGTGTGTTTCAAGGTGACTGCAGTGCAAAAGAAGTTGCATATTTAGTCATTTACTTTTTAGAAAGTAGGGCATGGATATTATCCATAGAAATTACAACAAAATGGCAGAATTTTGCACTAAATTATCAGATAATAATCGATATATCGGATCGGTGAAATAATCGGTAATTTTACCGATAAACCGATATGCCTATATCGGCCGATACCAATAGAGTACCGATTAATCGGTCCCATCCCTAGTATAAAGTGGAAAAATGTAAAATCTGGGTTCCACTGTATTGATCTGGCTCATTATCTCATAAATGCACATTCTATTCTACTGTAAGATTGATTTGAGTTAATTTTTTCCAGCTTTTCTCTTGTGATGTAAAAATTAAAGTAAAATTTGTTCTTGGTGTTTATTAGTCAAAACTTGGAAATTACATGAAGTAACTATATCTGGAGGGATCCTAAAATATGGAACTTATTATTATTGACTTAATCACTGCAAAAGCTTTCCCAGCTTTTTAAAACCTATCCACAGGGAATAGTAGAAAAATTAAAGAAATATTCTTGTGGTGGGCCCTAAAGAAAGAAGAAAAATACAACAGACTAGAACATGTGGTCAGTGGGACCTCTGCATTGCACAGTTATTGTTTCCCAAAATGTAATTGCTCATTGATGTCCTTTGGAGTTATTTTTCTTTCAGATTATCTAATAGTAAAAATGAATTAGTTCCACAGAAGTTTTACTACTGGAATCATGTGCTTGGGATTATGTGATTCGAATGACGAATATGCACAGGCCCATGACACTAACACTGTGTAGATGCAAAATTAGGGCTTTACATGTAACCCCACTACAAGTAACAAGTAGGAAAATAAATAAATAAAATATGCACAAGCTCAACTTCCCTAGAATATTCTGTTGAATAACAAGACTGACTAATTTCTCAGTGTGAAAGATTTACAAGAAAGCACAATGTTTCGTAGTTCCAAAATTCAGCTTTACATGTTCCCAATTTCACTTCTACTGACAATCACTCAGGTCTGGAAGGTGTGTTTCCACTTAATGCAGAATAGGAAAATTTTAATCACATATGCTGTTGGTCATAATTTGTTCCATTTATTGATTTTGTGCTTGACATTTTGATATGTCACATGAAGAAGAAACATCTCCTGATATAGATGCTTTGTCAAAGTTGCACTATGATGTACAAATTCCAGAATACTACGTGCAAGAGAAACTAAGATGTCTTATTTAACTCTGCATGCTGGTACCAATGTGTAAGTTTTACTTTTCTACCAGTACTAATAAACTGACAATGATATTTGCAGCCAGACACAAGTTCATGCAACGATGGGCATTTGTCGGACATCATGCCTGATGTCGCAATGGCCACGGCTTCTTTCGGACAACTCCAGCTCCAGGAGCAAGAGCTGGAGTTGGATCTTGGTGATGGAGCTAGTCACTCAAGTCACCTTCCCCCTCCATCGCATCTTAGCCATTCCAGTCAGGCTCATCCAGGACTTCAATCCCAAGGTCACCTTGGCTATCATAGATACCTGGGACATCATTCGAGTCATCCCAGTGGACTCTCGTATTCTCATCACAGAGGTGGGAACACGTACCATACCGGGCGTCGATTTGTTTAGTGCTCTCTTTCTCTGTGGTGACATCTGGTGTGGGATTGTTAACTATTGTGTATGTAGGAAAAAAAATATGGTGTCGTATACTGGATCTCGTACCCAAAGGCATTGTGCTGACTGAGAAGCGATGGGTGACTTTTTTCAAGCCTTTGTGATATATTTTTTTCTCATCGATTCCAAGTGAAAACTTACACAATAATGGTTTTTAAGTTTTTATAATTTGAACGACTTAAGGTGTATGTTTGCGTGTATTTGTCAGTGTATGTGAGTACTTTTTGCATGCATTCTTTTTATGCAAGGAGTAAGTTTTTATTCACTGGCTGAGGTGGTAAGTTTATGTGATACGAACTCTTTCTTCATGCTCTTCCAAGAAAACAAGTGAGTGCTTGATATTTATGAACAATGTGTGCTATTTGCATTTGAAAGCTTTGTTTGGGAAGGGAGGGAGGGGGGATTAATATGGATGTATGCTTGTGTGTTTACCCGGAAATTACTGTTGGTGCAATGAAACAAATACGTACATATGCGGTTTCTGTAATGTGTGAGAGAGTGTTAACTGGAAGGCGTGATGATTTTTTTTTTGTGTGAAAACAGAACGAAGATTGCATTATTTGGGTATATAAATGTTGCTGAAATGTTTAAAAAATACGGGCTGTGGTAGCTTGGTATTTAAAATGGATGTCTCTCCCTTTTGTTAACTTTATTAGAAGTGTTTGTGATTGGTTTCCATTTCTTGAGACTTATTTAAATAATCCTTGTGCTGAGGTCTCAGCATGGTGGGCAATGGATGGCAATTTTTATATCAGATTTGACGTAAATTATTTTCTTTGTGAGACAGTAGTTAATTGAAAATTTTAAAACAAAACATTTACAGAATGACCAATGTGTAGGAATAGGGTTGTGAATATATTATTGTAATGAACTGTAAAGGATGTTTTATTATTAGTACAAGTACTGATTGAAAAGAAATGTGCAAAAGAAAGTAGGATTTTAAATGTTGACAAAATAATTTGTAATTCATTACATGTGCTTCTTGTTCGTTCAATTATTTTTTCCAGTTCCTCACTTTGAAATTCTCTAGGAATTTATTATTTAATATTACCACATGAACTGTTTTTTGCACATTTTTCTGCACCATAGGGCATTCCATATATTATACATTTTTCTATTTGGAACATATTGCAGTTGGTAACTGATTTTTCAAAGGAGCAGTGGGTTTGTTCTGTACATCGCAATTTTTTTTATTCTTTATTTTCCCGTTATCACTTTTGATGTGTATAGTGTTATTGTACATTGCCATATATGGCATTGTGGCATAATTTTTACAAGTATCAGTCATGATTATGTTGCTGATGGTTGTAAATGACTTGTAGAAGATTCAGTGATAGCTTATGTATGTCTGGCACTCAGAATAGATGTGATGGTTCCAACATAATATATTGGTAATATTTGATATTTCGTATGTATTCTGAAAGTGTTCATTTCTCTCTGTAATTTGTGATGAAATGCCAACGAAAAGTTACGATCCCAGTGATAAAATATCAATACCTTTTGAGTAACCTAACAATTTGTTTGTGTGAAGGTAATTTTGTGCACATAATGGTTGCAAGTCAATTCTGGTGTGTAATATTATATTTTTTTTGTTGAAGAAGCAAGAGACGAAAGGTGTTTTTTCAGTCACAAACATTCCCAGTTCTGTTTTTTATGTATGTTTTTCATAATGCTATTGAACTTGAAATATAACCATGCATTTGGTAAACATATTTTGTTTATTTATGACTAAAAATGCAGGATGAAGTATAAAATTGAAATACTTTATTCTTTATGTGAATATTCATGCAATGTTAACATCATTTCAGAAGTATAGAAATCTAAAATTGAGTTAAATAACTCCTGCATTCACATCTCTTCAAGTATTTTAGAATGTATAATAATAACAAGTTGATTGTAATCTTGTAAAGTAAAGGCACAAAGTGTTAAAAACAAATGTGTTCCATGAAAATGTATTCCATATGAATTTTGTTGCGACTAGAAAATGATGTGATGAGTTATATTAAGTATGTTTTACATACAGGAAAATATAAAGTTATGTATTGTCAATAAAAAAAAATTAAAAACTTACCAGACAAAATTTAGATATTTTGGACTATTACCAAGGATGTGGCAGTGTCACAAAATATCTACATTTTATTGCCTGGTGAGTGTTTTCTATTTCTTTCATCAGAACTATTTTTACTGCATACTACAAAAATGTTGCTTCTTTAAATTAGGCACACACAGGAGATGTACTCGTAGATTTTTCAGCAAAAAATGCAGGCTTGACCAGGACTCGAACCCTGGTCTCTGGCATCTTGTGCCATTGCTCTACCATTGAGCTACCGAGCCGGCGTGGGCTCGCCTGATTTTTCGCTGTCGCTGTTTTACCAAAGACCCAGGTTCGAGTCCTGGTCGAGCGTGCATTTTTCGCTGAAAAAATCTACAAAAATGTTGATTGTATGGGAAAAGAGAAAATTTCCCCGACATTTCCATGGCTTTTCTAGAAAAAGTAAATTCCCTTACTTCTCCAGTTTTCCAGGGACACATGAACATAAACAATGAACCCTCTGCCATTCCTAAACGTGAAGAGTAATAGCCTTATCTTTGGCAACAATGATCTAATCTCACATCTGCTACAAAAATCTACAAATTAAATTTCTTTTGGACAGTGTTGTTTTATGATTAGACTGACAAATGGAATACAATTTCACAAATGTATGCATACTGTTTTGTCACTCGTTTAAGTTTAAGAAAGTGTTAGGCCCACTCCACATGTAGAACTATTGTGTCAGCAGAATTTTGTGTTGTGTTGAAGAAACTGCCAAAAATTAAATCTACCCACAGAACTTAATATAAGGTTCTTTTTCATTGGTTATAAAACTTGTGGATGGCTAGAGATCTGGGAGAACATTTTTATCCTTAAGACACGTTCCTTGTCCTTTGACCATAAAAGTTCTGGGTGGATAGAACCCTGGGAGAATACATTTATGACCTTACAAGGATTGCTATAAGGATACCTAGCTTCACCTCATTTTGTGAAGACGTGAAAGATATATCCAGTCAGAGATCAGACTGCAGTGGAGAAGGCCTTACAGAAGAAATTTTCTGTATTTTATAACAAGAGAATAATTATCGTCGTAACAATCCAAAAACTCACATTGCTCTCATGAAAGTTGTTAATGAACTACTTAAAAAAAGGTGTTTATTTCACCAATTTTTCATTTCTTGAATGTTCCTAAGCATGTTTTGTAAAATGTGTTCAAAGTTAAATGACATTTGTTTCAGAATTTTATATATATTTCTGTAAGCTAAAATGTATTTGCTTACCATTACTTGCCCCATGTAATATACTATTGTTACTTGTTGTAAATAAATATTACAATTTTAATTCATGTAAAGTTGGAACCATAACAGAAATAGCATTGTATTTTGTTCAGGCATGAAAGCAGGTTGCTTGGAGATAAAAGTTCTTCCTGGATTTTACATGCAGTTTTTTTTTCTGTTGTAATAAAAAGATTTTTTCTCAAGACTGCTTTGTAGTAATGATAAAAACCTGTTGTATTAGTAATAAGCCTTTTCCAGTTTGTGTCCCTCGGGGCCTTTGTCTTGGAAGAGACAGAAAATTGTAATTCTGTCATACCTACAGATGATCTCAACTGGTTCATCTTCTGCTTGTGGAAAATTCATATAATCCAGCTGCAAAGAATTATATTAGTGGGATAACAGTGAAACTTTTATTTATTATTTGTCATGCTGCATAGGTTCCTACCTGAGGTTACCCTATCGGTATGCCAAATTTCAAAGGAATCAAAAAAAGGTGAGGTTGAGGACCTTGTTAACCCACAGTTACTTGCGGGTGAGCACTGCGCTCACTTTCATTTTCAAATACTTGTAATTTGAGCTTCGTGGAAGTGGAAGAGCCAAGCTCTCGTCTACCTTCCTTTCTGAGTATCCCCCTTCAATAAGATCCACAATCCGAAATATGAGTCATTGCTAATGCTCTCCGAGCCATCTTTGTTTCAGTTGCGACAGAGGCAGGAGAAGAAGGGAGCACGGTGCTCACCCGTGAGCAACTGTATTTTCGCCTGGTAATGAGTTACAATAGGTTTTTAAGCAAAGCATTATAATGTGCATTTGTCATAAACAAAATATACATATTAGGGATGGGCCGATATGAAATTTTGGCCGATACCGATAAAGTACCGATATAAAATTTACCGCTACCGATAACCGATATTCTACCGATCCGATATACGGGCCTCCCCGACGGCGCAGTGGTAGCGTCGTCGCCTTGTAATCAAGGGGTCCCGGGTTCGATACCCGGTGGAGGCACAAGTGGTTCGGATCCCGCTTTAAAACTGTAGGTCCAGTCCCGATTAGCCTTACTGTGCATAAAGTGGACTCAAAACAACAAATCAACCAAATCAACCGATCCGATATAAGATTAGAAATGGTCCTTGAAAAACCTGAAAGGTTCACTGACCTCTTTAAGAAATGTGTGTTTCAAGGTGACTGCAGTGCAAAAGAAGTTGCATATTTAGTCATTTACTTTTTAGAAAGTAGGGCATGGATATTATCCATAGAAATTACAACAAAATGGCAGAATTTTGCACTAAATTATCAGATAATAATCGATATATCGGATCAGTGAAATAGTCGGTAATTTTACCGATAAACCGATATGCCTATATCGGCCGATACCGATAGAGTACCGATTAATCGGTCCCATCCCTAATACATATACAGTGGAACCTCGATTTTACGTTCCCCGGTTTTACATTTTTCCCGCATTATACATAGCAAGATGTTATAAATTTAACCTCGATTTTACATTTTCCTGCATTTTAATTTTTTTTTTCACCCTGGTGCCCTGAAAAACGTAAAATCGAGGTTCCATTGTATTGCATATACTTCCTGATGCGGGTCAAATTTAGCATAAGAAAATCATTACAAACACGAAAATATATGGAGTGAGCTCACCCACAAGTAACAGCATGACAGATCTAACCGCAAGTAGCGTTGGATTAATTTGCAATGGAATACACCATGGTATAGATAGATTCTCAGCATTGTGAAATACCAGACATCAATTTGTCCCTGCCAAGTGTCATTTTAGGACCTCCACTAGGGAGAGGGGGGTATAGCTTATTTTTAGCAGTCTTTGTAATGTATCAGACATCTTTTTTTCTTTAAAAAAAAAAGGCAAAAGAGCAGGACCCTCCTGTAATTGTTTTGGGGGTGGTTGTAAATTTGAACTGAACAGAATGGAAAATATACCATACCTTATAATTACCTTTTCCATACACAAGAAGGCATCTTACATTTTTTAAACACATTGTTTAAGGGGTGATCTTCCTCGTACTACACCCAATCGTCAACCTCACTTCCACACACCCTGGACTGCATTTTGCAGACGTACGAGGCTCTGGTGACTGGCCAGCAGCGGCGTGCATTCTGGATACGCAAGGTATGCAATGCACGCTACTGATTGCCTTGTGTCGTCTGCACTATCTGGCCTTCTTGGCCGCAGTCCCGAACGATCCCGATGTGCCTTTCGGCGATCCACCCGATCCGCGTTTCTGCCATGAGCAAACACAGCCTCTTCTCTTGAGTACCCTAGAATTTCGGAAGGCAACCCCATTGGCTCAGATCAGCCCCGACCATATGTTTGGGTCTGTCTGCGCTCGCCTCATCCTGAGTTTCCCTGTTCAAAGCACAGAGGTCTGGGAAGCCAGGGTTCCAAGGATTTTGGCAGCATTTGCAGTGTTGGCAGTAGTCAACATATATTTATTTCTGGAATGTTTAGCTTACTCACATTTAGCAGTCACGCGTAGAGAGATCACTGTGCTCGATTGCAATAAAAAAAAAATGATTGCTAAGAGGAGGGCAAGGATATTTTGTGGTAGAATATATAGGCGTAAACTATCAGATATAAAATATTTATGCAAGGTTAAATTACACTAGCAAGGTTTTTGCGTTAGGGAGGTGAGGATAGCAGAATGGACTGACCGACTTGAGGATTGAGTTTTGTGCGTGAACCCCTTTTTGGCGTCGTCACTGTCTTGGGGGGAAATTATGTGAACAATTTGCAAGTTTCACACAATACTCAGAGTATCTGTTTATCCCATTCCAGAGATCAACATTTTATTTAAGTTCATTTGCATTTCAGCCTATA
Organism: Lepisma saccharinum; assembly: GCF_977018435.1. Taxonomy (NCBI): domain Eukaryota; kingdom Metazoa; phylum Arthropoda; class Insecta; order Zygentoma; family Lepismatidae; genus Lepisma; species Lepisma saccharinum. Next base: position 51,747,454 of record NC_139233.1, read on the forward strand.
AGTTGATGAGGATGGGTGTTGAGTTGACTGTTGACCGGACAATATGAATGAATAGAAAAACAAAAAAACATAAGTAAACACAATGCTACTATGGGATTCGATAATGAGCCCCCCTCCTCCAAGACATTTAAAAATGTGATGTATATGGATGGTATATTGTGCCCAACATTTCTTTTTTAGGTTTTAAACTTTGCTGGCATGAATGCCATTGTATGCTGATGCATTTTTCTCGTGAGCTTTATCATCTTTTTTCTACAAAATATTTCATCGACTGGCAACTCCGAACCATTCATCCACAAGAACGTGCTGTTTTCGGGGCGGGAGACACTTGTTTGTTACTGTAGCAGTTTGACTTTTGCTTTCTTCTGTGGTGTGAAATTTGCAGCAAGTGTTTCGTTCATATTATTTGCTTGTTTGTCGGTTTAGTGAATGGGGAGGGGGGAGAGGATTCGGGAGTTATTGATGACATTCTGGAGATGGGATTTTCGGCATAATAATAATAAAAGTGCAAACAATCCGAAATGGTAGGTGTGTGTGTTCCTGATTTGCAGCACTTGTTTCAAGCAGGAGTTATGAATGATGGTAAGCAGTATGTTACACATTTTCAGAAAAAAAAATAGAACTATACAGTTGACTTGCAGTAGAAAAAGCGGAAACTTTATTGTTGGCCTTGTTCGTTTGTTTCCTCTGTGAAAGGTGTGTCAAATAATAGAGGATACGGAGGATACTGACACTTATCAAATTTATCACATGCTATACGAAAGCAAGAAAAATCATTAGCCAGTTCATTCGCGTTCAATGTTCATTGCGCTGCATGAAGGAATTAATCGAAGTCAATTGTTGGACTGTATGTAGCTACATCGGAATATATTTGCGAATATAAAAGATCATACATATATCTTACCTCGTTTCATTTGGATCTCTCTGGTAGCGTTTAAGATTATATCAGAGATTCCTTAGTTTCCGTGTGCACAAAGCAAGCTTTAAATAACTTCTGCTCCCCTTAATCTTCAGGACATGTTCCTCGTAAAAAAATAATTAAAATATGGTGTGATTCTTTATTCTCAAGCAACAACTTTTGTGCGGGATGAATGAAGGTCTTAGAAAAGGGTGCAAAGAGTGATAAATGCTGCTGTGCCGTTCCAAAAAGTGATTCCTGTTATTTGAAAATGATGCAAGGATGATAAATTTTTGATTACAAAATTTTGGAAAAAGTAATTTTCTGTATAACACGATGGACTGGGGGAGGGGTCAGACACCTCAAACCCCTCCCTTCAGTGCACCCATGTTGCGTACCCTGGTCTAAATGTCACCGCATGCCACTGCTGGCCAGTATAATTCTGTGTTTTGCCCTTGTGTGTGCTCAGTGCCTCAGCTTTTAACCAGTCAGAAAATTTTATTATTTTAATATTTTAGTTACGATACATTAGTTATGTTATTTTAGTTATGGTAAGGGGCTGGACCCCGTATAATGTGACTGGTGCAAAATAGCCTAAGTGCTGATGCACCCAAAATTTTAAATTCAAATTCAAAAATTCATATTGTTTTAATTTATTACTCCAATAAAAATCAGCTTTATTTTTTATGTAAATTTATTTTCAGAATATAAGTATGTACAATAAAAAGAATTTTCAGAAACATCAACATATCACAGTTTTCTTTGTTTGCTACAGTCTCTTATTTCTCCTTTAAAGTCTAGCTTTCTATACACGTCATCCCTTAGAACATTCACTTTCTCTATTGGTTGCCACTTGTTCAAAGGATTATCAACACTAAATGGATCATCAGTCTTCACATCAAGAGGCTCAATCGAGTTGGGCAAGATTAGTCTGTTGAAAGAAAAAAAACTGTCTTTACCTGTTGTATTATTTTACACTGCTTCCTACTAGGAAGATGATACTTTTCGGGAGTCTGGGTTCACTGCCGAGTCCACAAAAAAATGCTGCGAGACACTTTTGCCAATTCTGTGAATATTTTAAGTCAAAAAACTGATGTATAATTGCAACAGAATACATTAACACCCTAGAATTAAATAAATCGTCTATTTCACTGTTGAGATTTGATTTTAGTTTTATCTCTGCTAAAATGTTGTCCAGATACTTTGGCTACAGTGACATTTTCTAGTCTTGTGATAAAAGACTTGTAAAGTAATTTTGAGTATTTGGGAAGGAGGGGTATTACCCATTCTACCTAGAACCTGTGGCAGGCCATTTTGACTGCCATTTTTATTGAATATTTGGGCAAGATTTTCTACATATTTACCTACAGAAAGCAAACCTAAATTTGTATCTCAAAATTTTTATTTCCTTCTCAAGGGTATGAAATTACGAGACGTTAATTCAACAGATTTTTAGGACTAGTACAGGGTGTGGCAAAAAGATCTGATGGTTTGTAAGTAAAAATAACGAACGTAATACACAACATTTGTACATGGTTATGTATTCAACAGATTGGGGTACATGTGCCATTTAACAGGCAGTAAAAAAAAATCTTTACAACAAAGGCTTAGGTTTTGAAGATGATGTCATCCAAGTGGTGTTCATTTCTTGCCATGCACTCTTAAAGTCTCCTGCCAAAGCTGTCAAAAAAATGCCCCAACATTTGATTTGGTATGGCAGCGATTTCCTGGCATATGGCATATTTAAGTTTGTCTAGTGTGCGTGGTTTGTTGATGTACACTCTCGATTTCAGGTATCCCCACACGAAATAATCACAGAGACTTGAGATCTGGGGAATGGGCTGGCCAACCAATGTGACCATTATGATAAATCAGGCGACCAGGGAACCTTCCCCTTAAAAAAATCATCACAATCCTTGCTGTGCTGGAATCACATGCGGGTGCAATGTAGGCATCTTCTCCTAAGTTCGGGTAACAGGAAATTTTTCAGCATTGACAGGTAACGCTCTGCAGTCACCATATGCGCAGCAGCCAATCAAGCCACGCCCCATCCCCCCAGACACATCCTCGCATTGCTACGCACCAATGAGAACTGGCAGATCGTTTTGTTGCATACATGGCGAGAACTGGACACCACTTGGATGACGTCATCTTCAAAATCTAAGCGTTTGTTGTAAAGATTTTTTTTTTTACTGGCTATTAAATAGCACATGTACCGCAATCTGTTGAATACATAACTATTTACAACTGTTCTGTAATACGTTCATTATTTTTACTATTTTTACTTTTTGCCGCACCCTATTTTAAAAATAATATTGTCAATTTGAGACTTGTAACAATTGTTTAATGTGAAAAATGTCTTTATTACGTAAGTTATATGTGCATTTACCACAATGGTCATGTAAGTGGAATTTTACCACAAATTTCTTGTTATACACTCACTCAAGTGCTAAGTTACATAATGAAATTTCGCTTAGATATTTTGAAAGTTAAATTTTTATGCAAACTAAACATGATTTTATTAGGATTAAAGTACACTACATGGCACAACAGCTTCCCGAGTGGCTGCCAATTGTATTTTTTGTTGGGTCGTCACATCAAGTCCCATCACAGCTGTTTTCTTGGTGTTCAGACTGGTACCTGCTAATTCTTTTCAGGTAGCTCCCCAATTGTCAACTCTGAAATTTTTGGGGTTCCCACCAGAAAATACACCACAGACAATTTCACTAATCATTTGATTATGTGGGAGCTCTTTTATTAGAAATGTTTGAAAAAAAATATTTCAAATAAAGGGTCATGTAAGTTTAAAACTGGCTAAGAAAGAGTAGGAAAATAAGGCATTGTGAAGAAAGGTAGGAAACAATATGGAATATTGGAATGAATGAATGATGTTGCTACTGGAATGCAGCAGCAAAGGGATGTGCGAATTGTGGAGAAGGCAGGATGTCCCCTCACCTGTAAGAATGTAAAAACATTCTGTATGGCAGTGTATCCTTCTTGTTGCTGTACGTAAAGTCTCCTACTATGGTATGGCCCAATTCTGCACAATGGACTCTCAGCTGATGCCTGCGACCTGTGATTGGTCGTAGCATGACCTAAAGAATTCCAAAAAGTATTTATAAAAACTCATCTCGTAAGTGATCAGGATTAACATGGTGGTTACTCTAAAACCAAAATAAAATTCAAGTGTATAATTTCACAGTAAAACTGTCATATTCAAGGCTAAAAAATGTTATCAATATTTACAACAAAAAAATAATTCATATTAACATTTGCACTTAGCCCCTTGTACATCTTACAAAGTATGAAAATTATACTGATGAATGTCAGGGGGAAATTCAACAGATTATTACACAGTGTGGTCATTTTAAAGCTGGCCCAAGGTAAATTTTTAATTGTTTGCCCATTTGCCTCTCATTGTGTGTCCATTTGCCTCTTAATTGTGTGTCCATTTGCCTCTTTCGTCTTTGCGTCAGTCTTGTAGTGGGGAGAGCAAAGAAGGAAGGGGAGGTGGAGGGAGCTTAGGAGTGGAAGGCTGTATTGTTCAGTGAGTCAGTTTCCTCAATGCTTTCCGAGTGTTGTTGTTGTAGGTTAGATATTGTGACCTCCATGCAGCTTAGCGGTAAAGAACATGCTTTCATTGTGGAACATTACTTTAGAACAAATTCATATGCAGATACTCGTGCTAAATTTGCAGCAACATTTGGGAAGGATGCTCCTGCGAAAAGCACAATTCAGGATATGGTAAAGAAGTTCCGTGAAATAGGGTCCTTGTTAAACATGAAACATACACGGATGAGGTCTGTACTAACAGAAGAAGTTGTTGAGGGTTTTCGAGATGCCATGACAAGATCTCCTCACAAATCTTTGCGGCGCTTAAGCCAAGAGAAGAGCATATCCGTAGGGTCCGTTCACACAGCTGTGAGAAGAATGTTAAAATTCTATCCGTACTGGCTACAAGTTTTTCACGAACTGAAAAAGGTAGACTACGTTAATCATGTCTGGTACTGTCACAGGTTGAAGACCTTCATTGGTAATGACATCACAGTGTTAGACTGCTGCTTCTTCTTCTTCTTCAGGATGAAGCGTGGTTCCAGCTCAGCGGCTATGTCTGTAGGCAGAATTACAGAACATGGAGCTCCGAAAATCCACATGTCACATGTCTTTGTGGAGTCTCCCCTTCATCCTCAGAAAATCAGTGTTTGGTGTGCTATGTCAAGGTGGTGAATAATAGGGCCAATCTTCTTTGAAAAAAAACATTGGATAGTGAGACTTCCCAACAAATTGTCATGAAATTTGTGGCCTTGTTGGAACTTGAGGAACGTTGATGCTGGTTTCAGCAAGACAGTGCATCAAACTCAATCATGACAATGTTGAGGGATTTTTTTGACGACAGGATTATTTCTAAAGGACTAAGGCCTGCCAGGTCCCCAGATCTCACCAGTCTTATTTGAAACAAACAGTGTACATGCAGAATCCACATACCCTACAAGAGCGGAAGAATCACATTATTGAAGCTATTCAGAATATACCTGGTAGAAGTGCTCCATAAGGCTGCTAGGAACATGGTGAACCGTCTGGTTATGTACATCGAAGAAGGACATCACTTCCAACATTTGCTGTAGTAGTACAGATATCTATTACACTACTCATATATCTGTGCCCCAGGGCCAGTTTTAAATTGAACAGACTGTATAATTGAAAATGCAAAAGTGTACTTTACAAAAATTATGGTCAAAATTTGACTTGCACATTACTTTTATCATGTAATTCAAAAAATCTATATCTAGCAGCACATGAAGCCAATATGTGTTATCAGGACACCACCACCTGTTGTAGGCTGGTGCACAGAATTCTCAGAGGCAAGATGGACAGAAAAACAAATAAAGGAAATCACTCAATTTTAACAAGAAAACTAGTTCAATTTTATTTTCACCACATACACTCAATCTTTTTTTAAAAAATATCTTATTTTTCCCAGGTAAAAAAAAAACAACCTAACAAATATGCATCAGAACCTTTATTAAGTCTACATGTCATAGGATATGTTTATTAGGTGCCACTATGGTCAGTAAACACGCTGATTACGCTATGGGATTTGAAACATCATGAGAATAAAAATTTAAATGAAAAATAACCAACTGATGTGCGTGAATGATAGGAACAAAACTATCAGTTGAATGCAATAACTTACATTATACTTCATTCCCATACTCATTGCATGCGAAAAAAAAAAAGTGAAAATGAACACATTTTAAGTGAAGAAAATGAACACTTTTTTTTTTTTTTTTATATATTTAGATTTTTGCATCTTGTCCATCCTCCTGATCAAGCCACATGTGTAGTAAAAGCTAGAAGCGAAAATTCCTTGTGACATGAGATAACTTGTAAAAAGAAAAAACAAGGCACTAGACTTTATTGTCCTGATTGTTCACAAAAATATTGCCACCTCCCACTTATTTTGGAACATTAGGTTCTCACCAATCTTCCTCTTCCTACTCGTGTTTAGTAAAGTAACACAGGCAATTTGAAATACAATGTTGCTTGCTGAAGTCAGGGATCTGGGTACCTATCACACAGAATGTTTCAGTGAAGTTAGCTCAACGATCTGTGGAAAGGGAGACCAGCAGTCGGTAGGTAAGCCAAGGCCCGCCAAGGTGCTGTAGAGCTGTGGGGTTATGGTTATGTTAATTGGCAACATAAGTAGAAGTTCCGAAATTCCTAACTCTAAGCTCTCATGTAGCTCAGTTAGTTAAGGCGACGTCCTGGAATGCCAGAGGTTCCAGGTACAAATCCCGAACCGGTTAGACTTTTTGGTTGCTTCCAATTCATTACCTCTTCAAGCCCATCCTTTACCTTTTCCTTCTCCTTTCCAGGTTCTCCGATCGGTGCGGAAGCCAACCACCATTGCCTGTCCTAGGGGGCCGGCGGGAAGTGGACGCAAGATCACCAAGTCCAAAAACCTACATAACTGCACCAAGCAAAGGGCTTGAGCCCAGGCCTCAAACGGCAGGATGATCCCCCTTCACTGACTGAGCTACAGGAGAGCAATTTTACATTTTGCTCTCGTGGAATTAGTTCAGAGCCTCGCCAATAGATGTCAGGCCATCTAGTGGTGAGGCTCTGAACTACAAGCTTCAGAGTCCTACCCATAGATGGCAGCACTATTTTACTGAGAACTACTGCCACCTGGTGGCAAGAACTGGAACTACGTCCATCTTAACTTTGCATTGTTCTCAGGACCTGTACCCCTCCCTCCACAGATGTTCACTTCGCAACATCTTATTTGACCGCCCCGAAAGAATTCAATCGTAAACTTAGCAACATTCCACTTCGGCTCCAGGTGAGAGTAGCCAACTTTCAGTAGGTCCTTCCACTAGACGAAAAATGCTGCGGTGAGAGGTTTTCAATTTAACACTTTCCATGAACTTAGAAACTATAAACCTCTATTATAATACACAATTAAACAGAAATAATAAATTGGAAAAAGAACCTTGAGGGATATTTACGATTCTGCTTGCTCGACTTGAAATTTTGGGGTTTTGAAACACTGAATAGAGTATTTCTCCACCTGGAGGAAATTGCCATCAAGTTTGTGCAGAAAGAAGCAAATTTGTGAAGAGTTTATGCGACATTTTATTTACAATACCTTGCGTAATATCGAACAGTTCTGAAAAACATATATTTTACATGACTTGTCGAGAAAATGTGCTTGAAACACAGGAAGTTGGGAGTCTTCATAAACGTCAACATGTTTTTAAGGGTATAACGTCATTACGTTAACGTAGAGCAGTTGGTTAGGCGCTGTTATCCTTACTTTTCGTCAAGCGTGAAAGGTCGCCAGTTCAAATCCCACCCTCTCCTCTTTCTTTTTTTTTATTTATTTTTTGTTTGTTGAACAGATACCGTTGATATTAGAATATTTAAAAAATGAATCCGATGCACACTTGAGGGACGTCCCTTCTGCCCATATTTCCCCTTAGAAGTTGGAGATTTCCAGGATTTAAAGTTAAAACTTTTCTTTTTAGTTGTTGTTCATATGTTGTGTTAACACACACATCATGATTAATTCACAAATCACATATATGTATTCAGGATACAAAATGTAATGTTATTTAAGTTATGTATTGTTTGCTCTTCACTGACACCTAAAATATTGATTATTTGATTTCGATATACTAAAAAAAAGATATACAGTTATGTTAAGTAGTGATGTAGTGCAGTACTGTAACGAAGGAGAGCGTTTAATGAGTTCAAATTGCTAAGATTGGTAATTTTATGTCCGTTCCTTCGTAATGACTGTTTTCAATCCCCTCACCACCATGGAACACCCCCATTCGTTTTACATATTTGGATTCTATGTTGAAAAAGAAGTATTTTTTGTTCGAAAAATTTTGTAAAAAAATTGCAACCTTCGAAGATTTATAAACATTTGGTAGTTTCAGTTAACATTCGTTAACCGCACGTTAGACGAATGTGCGCGTTCTTGTTATCCTGCATCTATTCAGTCATTCTCATCATTTTATTTCATTTTCCTGATTTATTTCGTTGCTGTTGTACTATGCTAACAGAGACGATGAGATTGAGTGATTAATTTATTTGATTCTTGTTATTTATCGTAATTATTTTCATAATCTTGTGTAGTAGTAGTTGTGCGTTTGTTTTTTTCTTGTGTAGTGGTTGTTATGTGTTTGTGTGTCTTGTGCAGTAGTTGTGCTGTGTAGTGTGTGAGTTTGTCTTGTGTAGTAGCCGTGGTGTCTAGTGTATTTGTGTTTGTCTTGTGTAGTAGTTGTGGTGTGCTTGTATGTGGGTTTGTCTTGTGTAGTAGGTGTGCTGTCTAGTGTGGTTGGGATTGTCTTTTGTAGTAGTTGCGCTGTCTAGTGTGTTTGTGTTTATCTTATGTAGTAGTTATGTTGTCTAATGTATTTGTTTGTCTTGTGTAGTAGTTGTGCTGTCTAGTATGTTTGTTTTGTCTTGCGTAGTAGTTGTGCTGTCTAATTTGTTTGTGTTTGTCTTGTGTAGTAGTTGTGGTGTGTAGTTTGTTTATGTTTATATTGTGTAGTACTTGTGGTGTGTTTGTGTTTATATTGTGTTATAGTTGTGATGTGTTTGTGTGTGTCTTGTGTAGTAGTTGTGCTGTCTAATGTGTTTGTGTTCGTCTTGTGTAGTAATTGTGCTGTCTAATGTGTTTGTGTTTGTCTTGTGTAGTAGTTCCTCCATTCATGTTGGGGGTTAGGCGTAGAGCTGACAACTCTGCACTGTAAAAAGACATGTCGAGAAACAGCAATATAAGGCCATGGATGTTCCCAAGGTAAAATATTCCGGAAGTAAAATAGTCCCCCGTTCGGATCTCCGGGTGGGGACTACTTTGGGAGGTCCCTGGACTAAGGATAAGATCTACATTAGGAATAAGGATATTAAATTACGCACCTGAATGTTCTGAGCCTTTACCGGCCTGGGGCATTTCAGTGTACAGTTAATACAGATGAGATAGTTAAGTATAAATTAGATGTAGTAGCTGTCCAGGAAGTTAGGTGGCCAGGAGAAGGGAATTGTAAAACTAAAAATTATACTTTTTTCTATGGTGGTACTGAAAATCATAATTTTGGAACAGGCTTTTTCATAAATAATAGAATTATCTCGGCTCTTAAAACAGTAGAATTTATTAATGATAGGATATCATATGCAGTTTTACAGGGTAGGTGGTGTAAAATTATTTTAATAAACATACATGCACCAACGGAAGATAAAGATGATAATACTAAAGATGATTTTTATACAGAGTTAGAACAGGTCTTTGATAAATTTTCTCAGTATGATATGAAAATTCTGTTAGGTGACTGTAATGCACAGATTGGCAAAGAAGAGACATTTAAACCCACAATTGGTAAAGAAAGTCTTCATGAATTAAGTAATGATAATGGTATAAGATTGATTACTTTTGCAACCTCAAAGAATTTAATTGTGAAAAGTACCACTTTTAAACATAAAGATATCCATAAATATACCTGGTCTTCTCCAGATGGTAAAACTCATAATCAGATAGATCATATTCTCATTGATAAGAGAAGGCATACTAGTATAATTGACGTTCGTACACATAGAGGTGCTGACTGTGCCAGTGACCATTATTTAGTAATTGCTAAATTAAGAGAAAGACTCTCAGTGATAAATCATAAGCAACAAAATCTAAAAGTTCTAAAATTTGATACAGGAAAGTTTACTGATGAAAGAATTAAGAAAGATTACCAAATTAAACTGTCAAATAGATTTGATGTATTGCAGGATTTAAATGATGATGAAAATATAAATGAAACAGACGTAAATAAGAATTGGGAGCACATTCGTAATGCAATAGAATCAGCAGCTAAAGAAAGTATAGGATACCATAAACCGAGAAAAAGTAAGCCATGGTTTGATAATGAATGTCGTAATCTAATAGAAATAAGAAATCAGGCTAGAATTAGATGGTTAAATAACTCTGATGATAAAAATCTAAACAATTATAATAGAATAAAGCGAGAAGTTAACCGCACGTTTAGAAGTAAAAAAAGAGATTACTTGAAAAGCAAAATTAAAGAAATTGAAACAAACAGCAAAAATAAAAATATCAGAGATTTATATAAAGGTGTAAATGAGTTTAGAAAGGGGTGGCAACCTAAAGTAAACTTGATAAAAGATAAAGACGGTGATTTTCTAGCTGACCCAAACGATATTCTAAATAGATGGAAGAACTACTTTAATGACCTTTTAAATGTCCATATAGGAGATAAATCAGAAGTAAATGAAGTCCACACAGCAGAACCTTTAGTTCCAGAACCTAACTTGATTGAAGTTAAGGATGCTATTAAAAGGCTAAAGAATAACAAAGCACCTGGCATTGATTTAATACCAGCTGAGTTAATTAAATATGGTGGAAATTCATTAATATGTCAAATTCATAAATTAATTTGTTTAATATGGAATAAAGAAGAAATCCCTCAACAGTGGAAAGAATCCATAATTGTTCCTGTGTTTAAAAAAGGTGATAAAATGAACTGCAATAATTACCGTGGAATTTCTCTACTCTCAACAACATATAAAATATTATCTAACATTCTTTTAACAAGACTAACCCCATATGCTAATGAAATTATAGGGGATTATCAATGTGGATTTAAACGTAACAGATCAACTACAGATCAAATTTTTCACATCAGACAGACACTTGAAAAAAGTGGGAATATAATCAAAATGTCCATCAGCTATTCATTGATTTCAAAAAAGCATATGATTCGGTCAAAAGAGATAAATTATATAATATATTTGTAGAGTTTGGAATACCTAAGAAGCTTGTTAGTATGATAAAAATATGCACCAGTGAAACAGAACGTAAAATTCGTGTGGGTATTAATATGTCTGACAAATTTACAATTCATGATGGGTTAAAACAAGGAGATGCATTATCTCCATTGCTCTTTAATTTTGCCTTAGAATATGCTGTTAGGAAGGTAAAAGAAACTAAAGAAGGACTAAAATTAAATGGTGTGACTCAGTTGTTAGCATATGCAGATGATGTAGACTTACTGGGGGATGATGTGAATACAATTAAGAATAATGCTAAAATATTTTTCAAAACTGCTAAAGAGAGAGGTTTGGAAGTTAACAAAGAGAAAACTAAATACATGCTTACAGGCCGAAACCAAGTGTTAGGTAATAATCAAAATCTAATTATTGATAACAACTCGTTTGAACCAGTTTCCAAATTCAAATACTTAGGAGTAATATTAACAAATGACAATTATATTAAAGAGGAAATAAAAAGTAGGCTTCATTCAGGAAATGCATGTTAGTTCTCTCTTCATAAACTTTTGTCTTCTCGTTTAATATCTAAGAAACTAAAAGTTAAAATATACAAAACAGTAATTTTGCCTGTAGTATTATATGGATGTGAAACTTGGTCCCTTACATTGAAAGAGGAACATAAATTGAGAGTATTTGAAAATAAGATCCTTAGGAAAATCTTTGGACCTAAAAGGGATGAGGAGACAGGTGAGTGGAGAAGGTTACATAATTTAGAACTACATAATTTGTATTCATGTCCAGATATTATTAGAATAATTAAATCAAGAAGACTTAGGTGGGCAGGCCATGTGGCACGAATGGGAGAGGAAAGAGGAGTTTACAGGATTCTTGTTGGGAAACATGATGGTAAGAGACCTGTAGGAAGGCCAAGGCGAAGATGGAGGGACAACGTTGAGATGGACCTAAGGGAAATCAGTAGGGATGGAAAAGAGTATACAGAACTTGCTCAAGATAGGAAAAGATGGAAGGCCTGTGTTGCTGCAGCCATGAACCTTCGGGTTTAAGAAGGCTAGGGAGTTAGTTAGTTAGTTATCTGTGGAAAGGAGGTAGCTGCCAGAGGCACACTGCCACAGATGCATATGCAGTTGCCACGTTGATTTTTGGAAGTACTAACAGACCAACTCATTTGAGACTACAAAATCAATGATATCTTTGCCACAGTGAATTAAGAAATTAAACAAAATAATTCAAATAAATTAAACAAAATAATTCAAATAAATTAAACAAAATAATTCAATGTCCACACGCGAAGATGCTGCGGGTCTCATGCAGCCCACTGGCCCCTCTAGACTTACGGGATGATGTTAAAACATTGTGTTTAAAATCAAATACCTATGTGTGCCAGAAAGTTATTATAATATTACTATGTGATTTCATAAGGAACAGAATTATTATGCTACTGTATTTTGAAAAAAATTTGAAAAAGTTTTTGTACTCACAATTGGCTGTCCTTTCCTTCTTCTGCCCATGTTTCGGATCCTTCCTCAGGGAATCCCAGGAATTAAAACATTAAAAAGAGGAAAAAGCAAGAATGTCCTAAATATAAAGTTTGGTATGCTGTCCTGTAGGTTGTGTGTTGCTTTGAACTAAGCAAGTCTGATCATCACAGAGAGGGCCTCATCCCATAGGCAGTCAACTCTTACTACAATCCTCCTATTCTTCTTCTTCAACATCTTTTAATGTTTTAATTTCTATGATTCCCTGTAGAAAGATCCGGAAAGTTGGACAAAAGTTAGCGCATCCACTTGTAAGTGCAATTTTTTCACTCTCTTATCATTAAATTACCTACAGTGGTAGTACAAGCATGCAAGAAAGTACTGTATAAATAGAAGTAAAAAATTTAGTATTCGTGTACATACTTTTGTTGCAGGATACAATGCATATAAACCTCTTTCAAGTACAAGCATTCGTGTGTGGGCTTTCCGAGGAGTGCCACAGTACTCTTTGTCTGATGTGCACATTCTGTGGTTTACATGTTCTTCACGCAAATCACTGCCTAAAAGAAGTAGAAACCTTATGTACGTGCCTGCCATAAGTAGACTAAAAATATGCAAACTAAAAATTAACATGAACAGCAATTACAAATATAATTATTCCACTGGAATCCTACAGAATAGTATGAAAGAGTAAAAGTGACACACAAACAAGACAAAATATTAAGGTCCAGTCAATGCTGATGTACCGATACCAGCTGATACTTTCCTGGAATTTGGATCATTTGCGGGGTCTGCAAAAATGCCACGGAACACTTTTGTGGAGTACAATTATCCTGGAAGTTGTGCAAAATTCGAGGTTTTTATTGATTTTGCACCAATATTACGTGGAAAAAAATTTATTTTGTAATTACAAAAACAGGTATTTTAATATTCAGATGTAATTTTTTAAAGAAAAATTCTGATAAATTGATGCTTATAATTGTTGTGGAATACTTATCCTCTAATATTAATCAATATTTTGAATAACTTTTAATTGTTACAATTTTCAAGCATCAGTATCAGTAGTGGTGGGAATCGTTACGAGTATATGTATGAGTTCAAAGTGGTATCGGCTCAGTCCTACAAGGTCTTTCATTTTTAGTGAAAATGTTACATCAAAACTACTACTAATAATTCACGTTTGCAATAGTCTATTGAGATTTTTCCAAGATTTACAACAATCGCCTTTGTAGTTGATGACTGGTGATGGATTCACGTTGAATTCTTGCACTTTAACCATTGGATGTTTAGGGTTTTCCAATACGAACGATATGATTTTACAATGAAATAAAATAAAAACTATTTCAGATGCAACCAAACCTTTTATATTATTTTGAAGCATAGTTTATTACATTATGTTTTGAATACCACATCATTTTAGTGTCCACCTCGACTTCGTGCACACGAGTGAATTCGATGAACCCAATTTTCGATGACTTTGTGCAATAACTCGAGCCTAATGTCACAAATGCAGTGTTCAATGTTCAATCTTAATGCATCAAGGGTTCGTGGTTTGTTTGCATAGACTATAGATTTCAAATAACAACACAAAAAGCAATCTAAAGGAGTTAAATCACAACTTCTTGGAGGCCAACTAACAGTTGCATTTCTTGAAATTATCCTATCACCAAACTGTTCTTGCAATACACCGATAGTGGCATTAGCAGTGTGACATGTGGCACCATCTTGTTGGACCACATGTCCTTCAAATCAATTTCATCTAAATTTGGCCACAAAAAATCTAACATTGATTGGTACTGCTCACCCGTCACTGTAACTGCATCTCCTACCTCGTTTTGGAGAAAAAAATGGTCCGTTGATGACACCATGCCATAAACCACACCATACAGTGACCTTTTGCGGATGCAAGGGCTTCTCATGAATCTCTTGTGGATTGTTTTCACATCAAAAATGACAATTTTGTTTGTTAACATATCCACTTAACCAGAAATGAGCTTCATCTGAGAAGATAATTTTTTGCCCAAAATTATGATCCATTTCAAGTTCAATAGAACGTCTATTGTCATAAATTTTTTGGATAATAACCAAACGTTCTTGAAGCACGTATTTAGCCATGATGAATTGTCACACTATACTAAACACAAATGGCAACTAGTGACAGTTATAACATTTGAAGCATAGTTGCCAGTTCATTTCAAAATCATATCATTCTTATTGGAAAACTCTAGTTTTCATATTTGCCTATATTTTAGGGAAATGGTTCTGTCTGTAACAGATGGGAAACCTGATGGCAATAGACCTGTGAGAAGGGCAAGAATGAATTGATCTTGCCCAGGATAGGGAAGGTAGAAAATATATGCTGTTGTAGCAATAAACCTTCAGGTTGAGGAATGCCAAAGAGTTACTTAGTTACTGAACCATTCATGTTATTCAAGAAACACAACAATTTTATATCAGATCAACAGCATATTAGTTATCAGTATTGGTGAATATTATTGATATTAGAAAAATTATCTCAATGGTCCAATCCTACCAAAAATACTGAAAGAAAGAAGAAAAACAAGGACAAAACACAGGATTAAAACATTATAGAACGAAGTAGCCTTACCAACACTCATCTTCATGTCAATCAATTCCTGCGAGACATGGCCTCGAACTAAAGCCAAATAGTATTTCTTGGTTTTCCTTAGATGGAAAGCACGGGCTGCTTCTGAACAAGCATTCTTATGCAGAGCTACACAGATAACTCCACTTGTTGGATAATCCAAGCGATGAACGAAATAGTACTCGTGGCCTAGCTTTGGATTTGCTAAATCTGGATAGAGTCTTCTTAGTTGTGATTGCACAGAAACCTACAAGCAAGATTTAAAATTAAATAATAAATTATGAGTAATACTAGAGCTGCATCTATAATACTTGTATGTAGGGTTGAGTCGATGCCAATGTATTGGAATCGGCACATGCTAGTGTTATCGGTATCGGAACGTAACAGTCGGAATTTATTTACTGATGCTGGACAATACTTTTCCAGAATTTTAGTCTTTTATGAGGCTCAGAAGTATGCCTTGCAACACTTTCACAAAGTCTAATTGTCCTGGAAATTATGCAAATTTCAAAGTTTCTTTTCATTTTGCACTAGTTTCTGAAAAACTGTATTTTGTAATTACGTACCATGTATTTTTAATTCATTCCGATGTAATTCTTGAATATTTTAAAGCAAAACTCTTGGAAAATTGACACATATAATTGGAGTAAAATACTTACGCACTAACATTAATCAATATTTTTGAACTACATTTAATTATTACAATTTTCAAGGACTTGTATTGGTTTTGGTTCAGAGTGGTATCGACTCAGCCCGACTTGCATGTAATACATACTTAGTATCTTATTCATTCCTGTGAATACAGATATTTGGACTTTACAGGGACCTAATGGTAAAAGTGCAACTGTACTACACCATATTAACCACTAACGTAAAAAAAATGTACTTTGAGAGAAAATAGGAGACTAGGATTCTGGATAAGTATCAGTGAATAACACTGACCCCCAATCAAAATTATTTTCAATATTTTGTTCGAAAAAATGGAAACAGCCATGATATGTAAGTATGAAATATTAATAGACAAGCACTTCTTAACCACCTTCACATCCATGTTATATACATGTGGGCCACTATGCAAAAAAAAAAAAAAAATAATAATAATAATAAAAAAATCCGGTAGGACTTGAAAGATGGGCAAAAGCATGAAGATGAAAACTGGCAATGAATACAGGGAAGTAGTGCAATTACTGTTTGTCAATGTTTCAACATGTTTTGTGGTTGAAAAAGTATTTTTAGAATTGTTACTTTATTTATTATTTTGAAAAAATATCACAATAATTTGTAGCTTACATTTTCTCTTTTGTAATGGTTGTAATTTGATAATCAATAATTTCCACTCTTTTTGTGGTGTTTTAAACCACTAATAATCAGGTTTTATGCATTAAACTGCACTTGCTACTCAAGGGAACAAGTCCATTCCATATTATTCAAAATAAATTAACACAAATAAACTACAAAAACATTTTATATAGAATATCTCCCATCAAGAAGCTGGTTGAAGACAAAAGCGCAATTTACTTTCACTCCCAAATTCTGGCAAGAACAAAAAACATTTGGTTTTCCAGATAAATACATAAAAAAAGGTAAAGTGCTCCCCTGTGCATAGCACCACGCCATGAAGGAGTATAGGGGGTGTGGGGGTAATGCCCCACACTTTCTTGATCCGGTCGTGAGTTGGGGTGATGTGATCAGCATCATGCCCCTGACTGCCTTTACCCCCCAGGGTTTCCCCCAGGTACCCATGTTATTCGATGCTGGGTGGGCGCCGGGGCCGCTTCCATTGTTAGAAAAGTTCCCGGATTTGAACCGGCCGGGGATTAAACCCGGGACCTAAAGCATGGTAGTCAGAAGCGTTACCGACTGAGCAATACATGGAAATACAATACCGATAAATACATGGAAAAACAAATAAATATTGCATCAAATTGGCAAAATCGCATTCTTTGGATAATAACCAAATATTTCAAATATTTCTTCAGGTAGTCTGGATTAAACACTGCATCTTGATGCACATGATTCCATACCTTAACTGTGGGATCATTGGTGTTAATCAGAACATCATATCCTTTGTTTAGAACAATAAAGTGTGGGCTCTGATGAAGGATTTGCAGATCATTCAACGTTGCTTCTCTTACTGATGCCAGTTCATAACTGCAAATGTAACCCATCCATTTGGAGATGAAAAGTTCAACTTTAAAAAGAAGTAATCTTGTGAGCAACTGAAATACTTCTTCCATACGATGACATCAAAACCTGAAGAGAAAAAAATACAATAATCTTTAAAACTACTTTCAAGGCTTTCACAAATCTGAATAATAAGTTTTCTACAAGCATATTTAAAAAATATTATGCAAGGAAAACAAAATAATAAACCCTTGTGTGGTTAATGCTGCAAGCTACATACTCTCAATTCCATTAAGAGTCCATTATGATTGAAAGGAAGAGAAGGCTTTGCATATATCTAATTCTGTAATGTAACATGTTTTTAATGAGGGAAGAGCTTCCACTCTGCCAGGGGCATGGTGCTGATCACATCACCCCCACCTTAGGCCATGATGAAGAAAGTGTGGGACCCGAACTCCACACCTCGTATACAACTTCATGGTGTGGTGCAAAGCACAGGCATAAGAATAGATGGGAAGACTGCTTCCATACTAATAATCATGTATGAAATTCCTCTTCTGAATGTTGTAATAGAACAGGTTGGTTCATTTGTATACCTGGGAAGTATTGTCACCAAAATTGGTGGAGAAGATAAAGATGTCCAAAGTCGAATTAAGAAAGCAAATGTAGCCTTTTTACAGATATACCCAATATGGAAAAATAAAATTATTTCCAGAAATACAAAAATCTGAATTTTCAACTCAAATGTTAAGGAAGTCCTGGTCTCTTCCTGCGAGACATTGAGAGTGAACCAGAGCAGATCATACATAGACTGCAAACGTTTGTTATAGTCCACATGTTTACTTCTTTATAGTTTTTCTTGTATGTACGCATTGCTTGCATTATAGAATTATTTTCCTGTAGTTTACGGTTATTACAAGCATAAGAAAACAGTTTTTCTTTGTGACGTTTCAGGAGAACACACGCTCCTTTCATCAGACATTTATTTTCATTTTGACTAAAGATACAGTTATAACAATGGTTAGTAATTTTTTAAACAAAAAGAATCTGTTATATAATGGATGTTGTCAATGTTACATTGTTGTAATATAGCAACTTAACTGTGAAAAAAACAGTCTGTTTTATTTTTATTTAAATTATGAATCCAAAATATCATCAGGCAATTCAAATTCATCATTGTTTTCACAAAGTCTCTTGATGTTTTCTGTTACATTAAATTTTAAAGATGGTGGCTTACTCCATTTGTGAAAAAGAAAACTCCATACTGGATCTATGTTACCATTTTCATTATTTAATTTATTCCAGTGTTCTTCTGCAATGAACGAAGCTTCCCAGACATTCAACTCTGTGTTTCCCGTTAATCTTTTTAAAACCCTTCTCTTTTTAATCAAATGCTTCTCTTCGATGATATGAGTTGACAAACCTGTTCTTGGGTTTAGATTTATAATGTCCAAATCGTGTTCGTGCCATCTTATTGCCATTTTCCTTGCTGTTTGTCCCACATAATCTTTTGAACATGAACAACTTATATTATATATTCCTGTGGTTTCCACATCTGGTAGAGAGTTTCTCATTTTGAATTCATTAAATGTACATTCCAAACTTCTTGGTGATTTAAAAACAATTTTGAAATTAAAACTTCTAAAAATTTTTGCAATTTTATGTGAGAATCCCTTGTGGAATGGAATGCACACAAATTTCTTTTCAACAGATTTTTCATCTTTGTCTGTATTTCTCTTTTCCTTTAGTTTTCTTGCAACTTGTTTTTTGATTTGGTTTATTCTGTTAGTGTGAAAACCATTTTCTTTTGCTATATTAAAGAGCCTTTCTTCTTCATTTTTGATATCCTCATCATTAGAACATAGTCTTTGTGCTCTCAGGAAAAAAATTAAAAATATGTTATCCATTGTTATACGCGAATGTTCTGATTTGGCATGGATATATTTTTCCCCCGCTAATTTTTTCCTATGGACTGATGTTTGAATTGTTGAGTCAGTTGTCTTAATTTGCAGATCAAGGAAAGAAATTACATTGTTATTCATGGGTTCGCAAGTGAATTTTATGCGACGATGTGATTCATTTAATAATTTAAATACGTCCATGATGGTGTTCTCATTTTTAGCGATAATTAGCACATCATCTACATATCTGATGTAGAGTTTGATATCCGCACCTATCGCATTAACAATTGGAGATTCTATGTAATGAAGGAAAATGCTGGAGATGATTCCGGATACTGGGTTTCCCATTGATAGACCATTACTTTGCTGATATATTTTGCCATCAAATAGAAAGTAATTGTAATTTGCACATACAGTAAACCATCGAACCATTTCCCATGATTCTACTGGGTTAACCTTCATCTCAATAAGCCATCTGTGTAATGCATCTGTGGCACCTTCTATTGGGACACTAGGATATAAATTTTCAACATCAAAACTTGCAATACGATACTCATTATTCCAAACAATATTTTTTAGTTTCTGTTTCACTTCAAATGCATTTTTAACACTGAATGGTGTTTGTTGTTTAATTATAGCAAGTCTTTCAACTAAATATTTGGATAGTTTGTATGCAGGATGTGTGAAAGTTGGAGTTCCCGGTTTGTGAGTTTTGGTAGTCCAAAGGCAATCGGCATTTTTTTATTTTTTTATTTTCCTGTAGTTTACGGTTATTACAAGCATAAGAAAACAGTTTTCTTTGTGACGTTTCAGGAGAACACACGCTCCTTTCATCAGACATTTATTTTCATTTTGACTAAAGATACAGTTATAACAATGGTTAGTAATTTTTTAAACAAAAAGAATCTGTTATATAATGGATTTATAACATTTTCCTTCATTACATAGAATCTCCAATTGTTAATGCGATAGGTGCGGATATCAAACTCTACATCAGATATGTAGATGATGTGCTAATTATCGCTAAAAATGAGAACACCATCATGGACGTATTTAAATTATTAAATGAATCACATCGTCGCATAAAATTCACTTGCGAACCCATGAATAACAAT